>NC_069499.1:1161186759-1161486759 GCF_027579735.1 Bombina bombina | reverse complement strand
TTGGAGACCTTTGTAGTTAAGTAGATGAAAACATGGAAAAGCATATTTATGCAATATTCATATATAATAAAGTGTTAGTGTGTATTTACTGTAAATAATTTACATTCTAATGTTCTGCACATATTAGAATATGTTCTATGTATTTATAAATTGATATTCCTATATATATCTATACCTATATACAGTATATAATTATCCATATATAGGTATAGATATATATGATGGTATTTTGGTACAATATATATGTAGAAATATGTATTAATGAATAAATAGAACATTTTCTTCTATGTGAACAACATTGGACTGTGAAATATTCATATTTTCATGTTGGGTTAGCGCATATGAGAATATGTGATCGGGTTTGCACGCGAGTGGGGTTTTAGGTTTTTCCCACATATTTTGCTCCATTCTATGGGGGAATACACTATCATAAGTGGTAATCAAAGTTCGACTTTTTGCACACATCGGGTAAGCACACGAGCAAAAACTGTTTACTTTCAACTTGTAATATGAGTGCAACCCGATGCGTGCAAAAAGCTTACTTCTAGCGCAGTTAGTCCGTGAGTGAAAGCACTAAATATCATTCATAAACTAGCCCTATATATTTAAACAAAGATGATTTAAAAAAACATAATTTATGTAAGAACTTACCTGATAAATTCATTTCTTTCATATTGGCAAGAGTCCATGAGCTAGTGACGTATGGGATATACAATCCTACCAGGAGGGACACAGTTTCCCAAACCTCAAAATGCCTATAAATACACCCCTCACCACACCCACAATTCAGTTTAACGAATAGCCAAGTAGTGGGATGATAAAGAAAGGAATTAAAAGCATCAACAAAGGAATTTGTAAATAATTGTGCTTTATACAAAAAAATCATAACCACCATAAAAAAGTGGTGGGCCTCATGGACTCTTGTCAAAATGAAAGAAATTAATTTACCAGGTATGTTCTTACATAAATTATGTTTTCTTTCATGTAATTGCCAAGAGTCCATGAGCTACGTATGGGATAGCAATACCCAAGATGTGGAACTCCACACAAGAGTCACTAGAGAGGGAGGGATAAAAATAAAATCAGCCATTTTTCGCTGAAAAAAATAATCCACAACCCAAAATATAAGTTAATTCTCATGAAATGAAAAGAAAAAACTTAAAACATAACCAGAAGAATCAAACTGAAACAGCTGCCTGAAGAACGTTTCTACCAAAAACTGCTTCCGAAGAAGCGAATACATCAAAATGGTAGAATTTATTAAATGTATGCAAAGAAGACCAAGTTGCTGCTTTGCAAATCTGATCAACTGAAGCTTCATTCTTAAAAGCTCAGGAAGTAGAGACTGATCTAGTAGATTGAGCTGTAATTCTCGGAGGCGGGGCTTGACCCGACTCCAAATAAGCTTGATGAATCAAAAGCTTTAACCACGATGCCAAGGAAACGGTAGAAGCCTTCTGACCTTTCCTAGAACCAGAAAAGATAACAAATAGACTAGAAGTCTTCCGGAAATCTTTAGTAGCTTCAACATAATACTTCAAAGCTCTTACCACATCCAAAGAATATAAGGATTTCTCCAAAGAATTCTTAGAATTAGGACACAAGGAAGGGACAACAATTTCTCTATTAATGTTGTTAAAATTCACAACCTTAGGTAAGAATTTAAGTGAAGTCTGCAAAACCTGCCTTATCCTGATGAAAAATCAGAAAAGGAGATTCACGAGAAAGAGCAGATAATTCAGAAACTCTTCTAGCAGAAGAGATGGCCAAAAGGAACAACACTTTCCAAGAAAGTAGTTTAATGTCCAAAGAGTACATAGGCTCAAATGGAGGAGCCTGTAAAGCATTCAAAACCAAATTAAGACTCCAAGAAGGAGAGACTGATTTAATGACAGGCTTGATACGATCCAAAGCCTGTACAAAACAGTGAATATCAGGAAGCTTAGCAATCTTTCTGTGAAATAAGACAGAAAAAGCAGAGATTTGTCCCTTCAAGGAACTTGAAGACAAACCCTTATACAAACCATCCTGAAGAAACTGTAAAATTCTAGGAATTCTGAAAGAATTCCAAGGGAATTTATGAGAAGAACACCAAGAAATATAAGTCTTCCAAACTCGATAATAAATCTTTCTAGAAACAGATTTACGAGCCTGTAACATATTATTAATCATGGAGTCAGAGAAACCTCTATGACTAAGCATTAGGCGTTCAATTTCCATACCTTCAAATTTAATGATTTGAGATCCTGATGGAAAAATGGACCTTGAGACAGAAGGTCCGGCCTTAATGGAAGAGACCAAGGTTGACAACTGAACATTCGAACAAGATCCGCATACCAAAACCTGTGAGGCCATGCTGGAGCTACCAGCAATACAAACGATTGTTCCATGATGATTTTGGAGATCACTCGAGGAAGAAGAACTAGAGGCGGGAAAATATAAGCAACCAAGGAAGTGTCAACGCATCCACTGCTTCCGCCTGAAGATCCCTGGACCTTGATAGGTACCTGGGAAGTTTCTTGTTTAGTTGAGAAGCCATCAGATCTATTTCTGGAAGACCCCACATCTGAAAATCTGAGAAAACACATCTGGATTAAGGGACCACTCCCCCGGATGTAAAATCTGACGGCTGAGATAATCCGCTTCCCAATTGTCTACACCTGGGATATGTACCACAGCCATTAGACAAGAGCTGGATACCGCCCAGGAAAGTATTTGAGATACTTCTTTCATAGCTAGGGGACTGTGAGTCCCACCCTGATGATTGACATATGCCACAGCTGTGATATTGTCTGTCTGAAAGCAAATGAACGGTTCTCTCTTCAACAGAGGCCAAACCTGAAGAGCCCTGAAAATTGCACAGAGTTCCAAATTATTGATTGGTAATCTCGCCTCTTGAGATTTCCAAACCCCTTGTGCTGTCAGAGATCCCCAAACAGCTCCCCAACCTGAAAGACTCGCATCTGTTGTGATCACAGTCCAGGTTGGATGAACCAAAGAGGCCCCTAGAACTATACGATGGTGATCTAACCACCAAGTCAGAGATAGTCGAACATTGAGATTTAAGGATCTTAATTGTGATATCCTTGTATAATCCCTGCATCATTGATTCAGCATACAAAGCTGGAGAGGTCTCATATGAAAATGAGCAAAGGGGATTGCGTCCGATGCTGCAGTCATGAGACCTAAAACTTCCATGCACAAAGCTACTGAAGGGAATGACTGAGACTGAAGGTTCCAACAAGCTGAAACCAATTTGAATCATCTCTTGTCTGTTAGAGATGTCGATGTATTGGGTACTTGTAAAGCGCGGCTAATCACCTGTAAGAGTCATGGACACTGAATTTATCTGGAAACCTAAAAAGGTGACCCTTGTCTGAGGAATCAAGGAACTTTTTGGTAAATTGATCCTCCAACCATGGCCTCGATCCGATATGCAGTGTCGCCCGCAAAAGCCGGCGATGACAAATTTTGCGCTGGTTTGGTATCACATATACGGCGTAACCTAGAAGTTACACTCGTATATTTCTGCCTTCGGCCGTAGTTTTTTGGCCCATAGGCAGGTATACCAAACCAGCGCAGTTTGGTATCCAATATACAGCGTAAGGACTTACGTGGCGAAAATTGAGAAATCTTACTCCATTTTCACCTCGCCACAAATTGCAGGCGTAGTAAGCCTTACGCTGTGTATTGGAGCCCCGTAACTCCCTAAACTACCTGCAAAATAAAACCTAACACCTAACGCATGCGCAATGTCTATCTATCTGTCAACCGCGAACTGCTAAATAAAACCTAACATCTAACGCATGCACAATGTCTATCTACCTGTCAACCGCGATCCCCCGCCGCAATCCCTAATAAAGTATTTAACCCCTAAACCGCCACTCCCGGACCCCGCCTCCACCTACATTAAATGTATAACCCCCTAATGTGAACCCCTACCCTGCCGCCATCTACATTACCTACCACCTAATGTGAGCCCCTTACACCGCCGCCACCTACATTACCTACCCCCTAATGTGAGGTCCTACCCCGCCGCCAGCTATATTAAAATTATTAACCCTTAATCCAATCCCCCTACCCCGCCGCCAGCTATATTAAATACATTAACCCCTAATTTAATCCCCCTACACCGCCGCCAGCTATATTAAATACATTAACCCCTAATCTAATCAGCTCTATTACCAGACCTTAAAAGGGCCTTTTGCGTGGCATTGCCCCAAAGTAACAGCTCTATTGCCAGCCCTTAAAAGAACGTTTTACAGGGCATTTCCCCAAAGTAATCAGCTCTTTTACCAGCCCTTAAAAGGGCTTTTTGCGGGGCATTGTCACAAAGTAATCAGCTCTTTTGCCCCTAATCTAAATCCACATACCCCGCCGCCACCTATAATAAATGTATTACCAATTTACCTGTAAAATAAATCCTAAACTAAGTTACAAATACACTATCAATAAATTAATTAAATAAACTACAAATATCTAAACTAAAATACAATTAAATACACTGAACTAAATTACAAAAAAAACAAACACTAAATTACAAAAAATAAAAAAAGATTACAAGATTTTTAAGCTAATTACACCTATTCTAAGCCCCCTAATAAAATAATAAAGCCCCCCAAAATAAAAAAATTTCCCTACCCTATTCTAAATTACAAAAGTTAGCAGCTCTATTACCAGCCCTTAAAAGGGCCTTTTGCGGGCATGCCCCAAAGTAATCAGCTCTTTATCCTGTAAAAAAAAACACAATACCACCCCCAACATTACAACCCATCACCCACATACCCCTACTCTAAACCCACCCAAACCCCCCTTAAAAAAACCTAACACTAAGATCCAGAAGATCTCCCTACCTTGAGTCGTCTTCACCCAGCCGGGCTGAACTCTTCATCCAATCCGGGCGATGTCTTCATCCAAGTGGCAAAGAAGAAGTTTTCCATCCCGGCGATGTCTTCATCCAAGCGGCAAAGAAGAGGTCCTCCATCGGGGTGAAGTTTTCCTCCAAGCGGCATCTTCAATCTTCTTTCTTCCGACCTCCGACGCGAAACATCCAGCAGGCCCGACGACTGAACGACGAATGAAGTTTCCTTTAAATTACGTCATCCAAGATGGCGTCCCTCGAATTCCGATTGGCTGATAGGATTCTATCAGCCAATCGGAATTAAGGTAAGAAAATCTGATTGGCTGATTCAATCAGCCAATCAGATTGAGCTTGAATTCTGTTGGCTGTTCTGATCAGCCAATTGGAATTATGGTAAGAAAATTTGATTGGCTGTTCCGATCAGCCAATAGAATGCAAGCTCAATCTGATTGGCTGATTGGATCAGCCAATCGGATTGAACTTGAATCTGATTGGCTGATTGAATCAGCCAATCAGATTTTCTTACCTTAATTCCGATTGGCTGATAGAATCCTATCAGCCAATCGGAATTCAAGGGACGCCATCTTGGATGATGTAATTTAAAGGAAACTTCATTCGTCGGGCCTGCTGGATGCTCCGTGTCGGAGTTCGGAAAAAAGAAAATTTAAGATGCCGCTTGGAGGAAAACTTTGCCCCGATGGTAGACCTCTTCTTTGCTGCTTGGATGAAGACATCGCCGGGATGGAAGACTTCTTCTTTGCCGCTTGGATGAAGACATCGCCCGGATGGAAGACTTCTTCTTTGCCGCTTGGATGAAGACATCGCCCGGATTGGATGAAGAGTTCAGCCCGGCTGGGTGAAGACGACTCAAGGTAGGGAGATCTTCTGGGGCTTAGTGTTAGGTTTTTTTAAGGGGGGTTTGGATGGGTTTAGAGTAGGGGTATGTGGGTGGTGGGTTGTAATGTTGGGGGGTGGTATTGTGGTTTTTTTTTACAGGCAAAAGAGCTAATTACTTTGGGGCATGCAAAAGGCCCTTTTAAGGGCTGGTAATTGAGCTGTTAACTTTTGTAATTTAGAATATGGTATGGAATTTTTTTTTATTTTGGGGGGCTTTATTATTTTATTAGGGGGCTTAGAATAGGTGTAGTTAGCTTAAAAATCTTGTAATCTTTTTTTATTTTTTGTAATTTTGTGTTTTGTTTTTTTTGTAATTTAGTTTAGTGTATTTATTTGTATTTTACTTTAGATATTTGTAGTTTATTTAATTTATTGATAGTGTAGGTGTATTTGTAACTTAGGTTAGGATTTATTTTACAGGTAAATTGGTAATTATTTTAGCTAGGTAGCTATTAAATAGCTATTTGTAACTTAGGTTAGGATTTATTTTACAGGTAAGTTGGTAATTATTTTAAATAGGTAGCTATTGTACCTAGTTAAAATAAATACCAAGTTACCTGTAAAATAAATATAAACCCTAAAATAGCTACAATGTAATTATTAATTATATTGTAGCTATCTTAGGGTTTATTTTATAGGTAAGTATTTAGATTTAAATAGGAATATTTTAATTAATAGTATTAATATTAATTAGATTTATTTTAAAAAGAATTTACTTAGGGGTGTTAAAGTTAGATAGGGTTATTATACTTAATATATATATATATATATATATATATATATATATATATATATATATATATATATAATATATATATATAATATAATAACTATATTAACTATATTAACCCTAATATAATTAGGGTTAATATAGTTAATATAGGTGGCGGCGGTGTGGGGGGATTAGATTAGGGGGTAATACATTTATTATAGGTGGCGGCATTGTAGGGGGATTTAGATTAGAGGCAAAAGAGCTGATTACTTTGTGACAATGCCCCGCAAAAAGCCCTTTTAAGGGCTGGTAAAAGAGCTGATTACTTTGGGGCAATGGCCCGCAAAAAGCCCTTTTAAGGGCTGGCAATAGAGCTGTTACTTTGGGGCAATGCCACGCAAAAGGCCCTTTTAAGGGCTGGTAATAGAGCTGGTTACTTTAGGGGGATTAGATTAGGGGTTAATGTATTTAATATAGCTGGCGGCGGTGTAGGGGGATTAAATTAGGGGTTAATAATTTTAATATAGCTTGCGGCGGTGTAGGGGGATTAAATTAGGGGTTAATAATTTTAATATACCTAGCGGCGGGGTAGGGGGATTAAATTAAGGGTTAATAATTTTAATATAGCTGACGGCTGGGTAGGGGGATTAGATTAGGGGTTAATAATTTTAATATAGCTGGCGGCAGGGTAGGAGCTCACATTAGGGGGTAGGTAATGTAGGTGGCGGCGGTGTAAGGGGCTCACATTAGGGGGTAGTTAATGTAGGTGGCGGCGGGGTCCGGGAGCGGCGGTTTAGGGGTTAATAACTTTATTAGGGGCGGCGGGGTCCGGGAGTGGCAGTTTAGGGGTTAATACATTTTTTATTATTAGGAGAGTGAGGGGGGATAGCGGATAGAGGGGTATACGTGTCGGGCTATGTTTGGGAGGCGTGTTAGACAGTATGGGAGATTTAATAATTTAGTCAGGTTTTGTAGGCGCCGGCAGTTTCTAAAGTGACTCCAGAACTTTGTACTTACGCAGATTTCTGGACATCGCTGGTTTATCCGACTTACGGCACTTTAGCAATTGCTGGCGGGGTATATTGGATAGCTCGAGTTGCGAGCTGAAACTACGGGTGGTGGGGGTTCCCTCGCTTGCGCCGCAAACTACGATCTATATCGGATTGCGCCCCTAGTCTTTGAAGAAACAACACTAGTTGATTTGTGTGAGATTCTGCAGAATGTAAAGATTGAGCTAGTACCAAGATAAGGTCCAAATAAGGAAACACCGCAATACCCCGTTCTTGGAGCTGTCGCTAGGCCAAAAGGAAGAGCAAAAAATTGGTAATGCTTGTCTAGAAAACAGAATCTCAGAAACTGAAAATGATCTGGATGAATCGGAATATCAAGATATGCATCCTGTAAGTCTATTGTGGACATATAATGCCCTTGCTGAACAAAAGGCAGACTAGTCCATAGTCACCACATACTCTTACATAACGATTCAAAATTCTTAGATCCAGAACCGGTCTGAATGAATTTTCTTTCTTTGGGACAATTAATAGATTTGAATAAAACCCCAGACCCTGTTCCTGAAACAGAACTTTCATGATTACCCCTGATAACTCCAGGTCTGAAACACACTTCAGGAAAGCCTGAGCCTTTACTGGGTTTGCTGGAATTCGTGAGAGAAAAAATCTTCTCACAGGTGGTCTTACTCTGAATCCTATTCTGTACCCCTGAGAGACAATACTCTGCATCCATTGATTTTGAACCGAATTGGTCCAAACATCTTTGAAAAGTCTTAATCTGCCTGGAATGCTGGACTTAGAAGTCATGTCAGCATTCCAAGATTTAAGCCACAAAGCTAAAATAGCTAAAGACATAGATTTAACATCAATTTTGATTATATAAAAAATGGCATCACAAATAAAATTATTAGCATGTTGAATCAAGTTAACAATGCTAGACAATTCAGGATCCAATACTTGTTGCGTTAAAGTCTCCAACCAAAAAGTTGAAGCAGCTGCAACATCAGCCAAAGAAATTGCATGCCTGAGAAGATGACCTGAATATAAATAGGCTTTATTAGATAAGATTCAAATTTCCTATCTAGAAGATCTTTAAAAGAAGTACTATCTTCCATAGGAATAGTAGTACGTTTAGCAAGAGTAGAAATAGCCCCATCAACTTTGTGGATCTTTTCCCAAAACTCTAAAATAACTGCTGGCAAAGGATACAATTGTTTAAACCTTGAAGAAGGATAAAAAGAAGTACCAGGCCTATTGCATTCCTTAGAAATCATATCAGAAATAGCATCAGGAACTGGAAAAACCTCTGGAGTAACCACAGGAGGTTTATAAACAGAATTTAAAAGTTTACTAGTTTTAATATCAAGAGGACTAGTTTCCTCCATATCCAAAGTAATCAACACTTCTTCTAACAAAGAACGAATATACTCCATTTTAAATAAATAAGAATATTTTTCAGTGTCAATATCTGAGGTAGGATCTTCTGAACCAGATAGATCCTCATCAGAGCAGGATAATTCAGCATATTGCTGGTCATTTAAAATTTCATCATCTTTGTGAGAAATTTTAAAAGACCTTTTATGTTTATTAGAAGGCGGGATGGCAGACAAAGCCTTCTGAATAGAATCAGAAATAAATTATTTAAAATTTACAGGTATATCTTGTGCATTAGATGTTGAGGGAACAGCAACAGGTAATGAACTACTACTGATGGATACATTCTCTGCATGTAAAAGTTTATCATGACAACTATTACAAACCACAGCTGGAGGTATAACCTCCACATATTTACAACAAATGCACTTAGCTTTGGTATAACTGTTATCAAGCAGCAGGGTTCCAACAGTGATTTCTAACACAGGATCAGATTGAGACATCTTGCAAATGTAAGAGAAAAAAACAACATATAAAGCAAAATGATCAATTTCCTTATATGACAGTTTCAGGAATGGGAAAAAATGCAAACAGCATAGCCCTCTGATAGTGAAAAAGGCAAGAGGCATATAGGAATAGGGTCTTAAATAATGAAAATATTTGGTGCCAAGTATGATGCACACAAACAGAAAAATATTTTTTGGCACCAAAAAACATCCGGAAATTACACACTCGCATCATAGATGATTCAACCTTGTGAAAGACTTGCCGTCAACTAAGACGCTGGAAATGACGAATTTGCTTCAACGAACGTAACTTCGCATCAAAAAAATCTTGCGCCAAGAATGACGCAATAAACTTTGGCATTTTGCGCTATCGATAGCCTAATTCTGCCAATTTAAAAGATAGTCAATTTGAAAAAAGAGACTAAACCCTAGGTAAGAAATAATTTTTCCTAAAAAATGCATTTCCCAGATATGAAACTGACAGTCTGCAAAAAGGAAATATACTGAAAACCTTAATCATGGCAAATATAAGTACAATACATATATTTAGAACTTTATATAAAAACATAAAGTGCCAAACCATAGCTGAGAGTGTCATAAGTAATGAAAACATACTTACCAACAGACACCCATCCACATATAGCAGATAGCCAAGCCAGTACTGAAACGGTTATCAGTAGAGGTAATGGAATATGAGAGTATATCGTCGATCTGAAAAGGGAGGTAGGAGATGAATCTCTACGACCGATAACAGAGAACCTATGAAATAGATCCCTGTGAGGAAAATCATTGCATTCAATAGGTGATACTCCCTTCACATCCCTCTGACATTCACTGTTCTCTGAGAGGAATCAGGCTTCAAAATGCTGAGAAGCGCATATAAACATAGAAATCTTAGCACAAACTTACTTCACCACCTCCATAGGAGGCAAAGTTTTAAAACTGAATTGTGGGTGTGGTGAGGGGTGTATTTATAGGCATTTTGAGGTTTGGGAAACTTTGCCCCTCCTGGTAGCATTGTATATCCCATACGTCACTAGCTCATGGACTCTTGCCAATTACATGAAATAAATTGTGCTCTCTAGTTCCAACAACAAAATGACCTCCAATTATCCATCTACTACATTCTAAACCCAACCATAGTAAGTAGTCTCAAATATGTCATTAAAAGTAACTGAAATTTCACACAAGAGCATGCTGATATACCCATCTGATGCATCCCATATGTGTAATTTATATTAAAAACATGATTAGCAGTTGAGGGGAAACTGGATAGGACAAACAACATACCTTTTACATACACGCTCAAGCAGAGGGTTAGCTGTCCTTTTAAACAAGTATCTTTCGATAGATATCACACATAGCTGCAGGGATGTTGAAGGTACATACCTTATACTTAAAACTAAAATCAATAATATTGACTATATTTTGTGCAATATATATGCGCCTAATATTCAGTCGATGGCCTTCTGGGATGCCTTGATCCAAGCTTTGTCCCTTTTTTGGGTATCCCCCTTATAATAGGTGGAGATTTTTACCTGTTGCCCAACCCTACATTAGATAGAACTTGGTTAAAATCCACACAGATGATGGCTAGGAATACATCATACAAGGGGAGATTTGAGAATAAAGTGTTTACCAGACTTCAGACAGATTTAGCAGTCTGTGACGTTTGGTGACGAAGACACCCGACTGATAGGGATTTTACATTCCTATCAAATATCGCTGGTTTGCTGTCAAGGATAGACTTATTTCTGATCTCAGAAAAATTAATTCCTCAGGTGAAATTTGAAAAAATAGACAATATTCTCCTTTTGGACCATGCCCCTATAGAACTGACGTTATATCACTATAAACCCACACCAAATCGAAACACGCTCAGATTCCCAACATATGTATACAATTCCATTGCCTTTAAAAACTATCTAACACATAGTTGGAACGACTTTTATACAGACAATAGACAACACCTTGACAATCCCCAACTACTTTGCAAGACAGCGAAAGCGGTCCTTTCAGGTCAAATAATCTCTTATGTAGCAAATCTTAAGCAAAAAACTTACCAAAAATATGACTTACAGAAAAAAGTAGAGCAGGCATACTGAGAGTATTGCAACTCTTGTACTAGAGCTGCATATGATTCTTTCCTTCTAACCAAGGAGGAATTGGAGGCCTTCTTGAAACAGAAAGCAACATCTAGTCTCCTAAAATCAGCAGGCAAATTCCACAGGTTTGGAAATAGGTTGGGTAGATTGTTGGCCTCATTGGTTAACAAACGTACGACTCGCAGAGACTTAGCAGCCTTCAGGGTACCACAAGGCCCTCTTTTAAACATACTCCATAAAATATACTGTACCCCCATTGCCCGCATATCAGCGAACATTTTTTTTCTCCATGGACCTTACCCTGGAGATGGGCACTAGACAGGGCTGTGGCATTGTCTATCAGCAGGTTTTTCCAGGGGTGGCCACTGGTGACAGCATATATAAGCTCGCACTCTATGCAGATGACATGCTCTTGTTTGTGGACTCCCCTGAGAGTCACATACCAGTGATCTTGGAACAATTAGAGATCTTTGACAAATTAAATAATTCTAAATCAGAAATACTCTGGCTAACACGGCATACCGCAACGGTCACTTCTTACCCATGTGTTGTAGTCCCCAATTCACTTACCTATCTAGGAATTAATCTGCATAGGAACCTAAACAAACTATATGACCAAAATATCAAAAATCAATATGTCACACTTGGCATGCTACTTACTAATTGGAAGAATCTCCCTTTGAACCTCTTGGGACATATTAATCTTCTTAAGATGTCCATACTCCCAAAGCTTTTATATCCTTTACTCATGCTGCCCTTTATGATGTCCAGTAAAGATCTTAAACAACTAGAAAAAGCAATCTCTCAGTTTCTCTGGCGAGAAAACCCCCCAGAATAGCCTCATCTAAACTACATCTCCCCTATTTGAGAGGTGGACTGGGCCCACCTAACTTCAAATATTATAACTTGGCAACTCTGATTAGAATAGAAACCGACTAGCAGCTAGGCACAGCTCACTTTTAAGATGCAGCTCTGGAGGCGGCAGTAATTGTACCTCATGCCTTATCTGTCCTTCCATATCACTCAGCTAATACGCTACCGTTAACTCTTAAGAACAATATTCTAAATAGAGACCCGCTAAGAGATTGGTCACTTGCCCATAAAATGCTAAACTGTTCCCAACCAGCACCTAAATACATACCCTTGATGGGGAATAGGGATTTCCCTGCAGGGAGTGAAACTGCCCCCTTTGTGGACTGGAAGGAAAGGAGATTCAACACAGTTGGGGATGCTCTAGACCCTTTACTACACACTGTTAAATCTTTCCAGGAACTTAAAATTAGATATGACATACCAAATACACATTTTTACGTGTACCTGCAGCTCAGGCATTACATTAATGAAATTATATCTATAAATCCAACTTTTGAACCCAGACGCCATTCCTACCTCTTGGATAGCATTCAAAGCTGGTCATTTTTCCTTAACCGGTTTCTACCAGGACATTCTTACTCACCATATTAACAAAACCCAGATCATGATAAGGGAAAGACTAAAGACAAACTGACCTTGACATACAGGATATTAAGAACAGTCAGGACCTCGCCAGGAGGGCTACTCCATCCCTGATATTGAGGGAAGCTCAGACTAGACTTATTAGTAGAGACTACGATCTCCTTGGATGAAAATGGAACCCTACACATCCTAATCATTGTATTAAATGTCACTATTCTAACCCTTCCCTGACACATAACTTTTATGACTGCCCAAAGGTCAAGCGCTTTTGGAACTGCCTACAATACTGGATCAAAGTTACATTAACTATAGAATTAACTTTTTCAGGTGACAATACCTTCCTATTCAAATCAACCAATATACATCACAATCTACACCCCTTATTAACGCTTATTACCTTGATTGCCAGACAAGGCATTCTAACCTTATAGTGTTCAAAGTCCCCCCTTTCTTGATCCAGTTTAAAAGACTATTCTTTATTGAACATGACGTCATACTAGACTCTAATCACAGACTACCACAATTTTTAAAGCAATGGAAGGTACTGATAGAAGCTTTACCACTCAACACACAACCACAGATACTTAGGCTGTTCTTGCAACATGAGCTGATGCTAACCACGGCCCTGCGTGGAGATTGGGCTGGACTATACGAGACCACACCAGTACCCACCACACAAACTAATTCTGAAGAGATACTTATCGAATCCTTCTTTTAACCTCACCTGAACCCTTTAACCACATACTTGGAGGGCAGTAATGGTTCAATTTCACTATTGCTTAATTGTTTAAGTTGTGTTTGAATTGTGTTATTTTATGTTAAGTTGTTTTGAATGTTATTGTTAAACAAAAATGAGAGACACTGGTTCAATTTAAAATAACACATGTGTGTTTGATGCACCCCTAAATATATTGAATAGCTAACAGTATTACCATCTATACAAGTTGTATTGAACCGAAGCATTATATCACTGATGAGTATGTACAGATATGTATCAATTGGAATGTATACCATACCATGCGTTGTAATTTTATTTTACATCTGCTCTGTACTTGCAAGTTAATGTATGCCTATTGTTGTACCTGTGTTTCTTCTCTAATAAAAAGGATTAAAAAAAAAACCACTATTTGCTCTCCCTATGAAGTCAAAAACTACATAACGTCTACTTTCATTCCTCGTAGTCCAACTCTATACTAAGCAATCAACAAAAATATGTCATAATAACACGAAACCTCTATAAATCTACCTCCCTATTCTCAGTCAGTTCTTGGAAATTCTGATTACTCTATGTCAGTATCCCACTCTCCTAGATACCTGTTTGCCTGCATGTTTTGTGCTTTGCTTTACCGGTTATCTTCTGGTTTCTTGACCCTTGGTTACCCTTATGGACTCTGCTTATTGGTTTAACCCCTGGCACTTTGTTGTTGTAACTGTTTTCCTGGTTTGACCCTTAATCTCTGATTTTCCTTTGCCTGAACCTTGCCTTAATGTTTGTTTGAACTGATACCAGGCTTTTGACCATTGTATTCCTTTACTGCCTACTACTTGTTTGTCCAATCCCCCAAAAGAGGCTACTCCAGCAGTTCTCTTTGTTTTCCTCCAAAAGGATTCTCAAACTCACAAAGTAAATCCTTACAGTGAGGAAAACTTGTGAGCTAAGACACAATGTGAGGGGAGGATCTGCAGTGGGTGTTGTTGGACACGTGGCTAGAATCAGGACTGGTCTTGCTCTGAAAACTGAGACATTTGCCCTGAAGGGGAAAGCATGAAAGGGTCCCAAACTTTGACCATCCTGCATTATAAAGGATGAGCGGGAGCTCTGGAAAAGAGTTTATTAATAATTGCTGTATTGCTGCTTTAGTACAACTTATTGATGAATTTAAAGGGACACTAAACCCCCCAAAAATATTTCATGATTGAAGTAGAGAATACAATTATAAACAACATTTCAATTTACTTCTATTATCTAATTTGCTTCAGTCTTTAGATATCCTTTGTTGAAGAAATTGCAATGCACATGGATGAGCCAATCACATAAAGGCATCTATGTGCAGCAACCAATCAGCAGCTACTGAGCCTATCTAGATATGCTTTTCAGCAAAGTATATCAAGAAAACGAAGCAAGTTAGATAATAGAAGCAAATTAGAAAGTTGTTTAAAATTGCATGCTCCTTCTAAATCATGAAAGAAAAAATTTGGGTTTCATGTCCCTTTAAGATGGTGCACGGTCACAGCTAACTTAAAAGCCACACAAGAATGTGATTTTCTAATGGTTTCAATTGGATTAGTGTTTTTAAATGTGAAAACACCTGTAAAGCATGTCATACAGCTGTTCTATTTGACTGGCACATATCTCTTAAAGGGACATGAAACCCAATTTTTTTCTTTTGTGATTTAGAAAGAGCATGTCATTTTAAACAACTTTCTTATTTACTTCTATTATCTCATTTGCTTCATTCTCTTGATATCACTTGCTGAAAAGCATATCTAGATATGCTCAGTAGCTGCTGATTGGTTGCTGCACATAGAGGCCTTGTGTGATTGGCTCACACGTGCTTTGCTATTTCTTCAACAAAGGATATCTAAAGAATTGAGCAAATTAGATAATAGAAGTAAATTGGAAAGTTGTTTAAAATTACATGCCCTATCTGAATCATGAAAGTTTATTTTTGACTAGACTGCCCCTTTAAATAAATTGCAGTCAGTACCACTATATCTCAGATGTTAAACTTCATAATTCCTGCTCAATAGAAAAAAAAATATTCAATAAAAACAACAAACATTGGATAAAATGAATATTTCCTGGCTAGCTACATGTCATATTTTAAGAAAATCGATGCAGATATATTTACTGTAGCCCTAACCAAATTTGTAATCTTGGAAAATAGAAATAGTTTTTTGTCATTGTTTAAAAACTACTAATGCCACCTGCTTTCTGATTTTCTGACAAGAGGCGCATTTACTGATATTGTACTAATTTTCGGGTGTTTGCACGGCCTTCTGACTTCCCATGTGAAGTATACATTTCTCCAACATTGGTGTGTCCGGTCCACGGCGTCATCCTTACTTGTGGGATATTCTCTTCCCCAACAGGAAATGGCAAAGAGTCCCAGCAAAGCTGGTCACATGATCACTCCTAGGCTCCGCCCACCCCAGTCATTCTCTTTGCCGTTGCACAGGCAACATCTCCACGGAGATGGTTAAGAGTTTTTTGGTGTTTAAATGTAGTTTTTATTCTTCTATCAAGTGTTTGTTATTTTAAAATAGTGCTGGTATGTACTATTTACTCTGAAACAGAAAAAGGATGAAGATTTCTGTTTGTAAGAGGAAGATGATTTTAGCAGACAGTAACTAAAATCGATTGCTGTTTCCACACAGGACTGTTGAGATGAAGTAACTTCAGTTGGGGGAAACAGTTAGCAGACTTTTCTGCTTAAGGTATGACTAGCCATATTTCTAACAAGACCATGTAATGCTGGAAGGCTGTCATTTCCCCTCATGGGGACCGGTAAGCCATTTTCTTAGTTAAACATAAAAGAATAAAGGGCTTCAAAAAGGGCTTAAAAACTGGTAGACATTTTTCTGGGCTAAAACGATTGCTTTACTAGGCATATTATGCAGATTCTAACTAATAATTGGTATTATAATCTTGGGGAACGTTTATAAAAACGGCAGGCACTGTGTTGGACAACTTTTTCAGATGGGGACCTTTCTAGTTATAGACAGAGCCTCATTTTCGCGCCATTAATGCGCAGTTGTTTTTGGAGAGCAAGGCATGCAGATGCATGTGTGAGGAGCTAAGAATCACTGAAAAAGCTTATAGAAGGCGTCATTTGGTATCGTATTCCCCTCTGGGCTTGGTTGGGTCTCAGCAAAGCATATAGCATATAGCTGGGACTGTATAGGGGTTAAATGTAAAAACGGCTCCGGTTCCGTTATTTTAAGGGTTAAAGCTCTGAAATTTGGTGTGCAATACTTTTAATGCCACCACAGTGTTTTCAGTTTGAAATTTAAAGAGACAGTAACGGTTTTATTTTAAAACGTTTTTTGTGCTTGGTTGACAAGTTTAAGCCTGTTTAACATGTCTGTACCATCAGATAAGCTATGTTCTATATGTATGAAAGCCAATGTGTCTCCCCATTTAAATTTATGTGATAAGTGTGCCATAGTGTCCAAACAAAGTAAGGACAGTAATGCCACAGATGATGATATTGCCCAAGATGATTCCTCAAATGAGGGGAGTAAACATGATACTACATCATCCCCTAATGTGTCTACACCAGTTTTGCCCACACAGGAGGCCCCTAGTACATCTAGTGCGCCAATACTTATTACCATGCAACAATTAACGGCTGTAATGGATAACTCCATAGCAAATCTTTTATCCAAAATGCCTACTTATCAGAGAAAGCGCGATTGCTCTGTTTTAAACACTGAAGAGCAGGAGGGCGCTGATGATATTTGTTCTGACATACCCTCAGGGCCACGCCCTCCCACAGGATAGGTCTTTTAAGGCTAAAAATAAGCCTAATTTTCGTCCCTTTCGCAGAAACGGACCAGCCTCTAATTCTGCATCCTCTAAGCAAGAGGGTAATACTTCACAACCCAAACCAGCCTGGAAACCAATGCAAGGCTAGAACAAGGGTAAGCAGGCCAAGAAGCCTACCACTGCTACCAAAACAGCATGAAGGGATAGCCCCCGATCCGGAACCGGATCTAGTGGGGGGCAGACTCTCTCTCTTTGCTCAGGCTTGGGCAAGAGATGTTCAGGATCCTTGGGCACTAGAAATAGTTTCTCAAGGTTATCTTCTGGAATTCAAGGAACTACCCCCAAGGGGAAGGTTCCACAGGTCTCAATTATCCTCAAACCAAATAAAGAGACAGGCATTCTTACATTGCGTAGAAGACCTGTTAAAGATGGGAGTGATACATCCAGTTCCAATAAAAGAACAAGGAATGGGATTTTACTCAAATCTGTTTGTAGTTCCCAAAAAAAGAGGGAACATTCAGACCAATTTTGGATCTGAAGATCCTAAACAAATTTCTCAGGGTTCCATCGTTCAAAATGGAAACCATTCGAACGATCCTTCCCACCATCCAGGAAAGTCAATTTATGACCACCGTGGATTTAAAGGATGCGTACCTACATATTCCTATCCACAAGGAACATCATCAGTTCCTAAGGTTCGCTTTTCTGGACAAGCATTACCAGTTTGTGGCACTTCCATTCGGATTAGCCACTGCTCCGAGAATTTTCACAAAGGTACTAGGGTCCCTTCTAGCGGTTCTAAGACCAAGGGGCATTGCAGTAGTACCTTACTTGGACGACATCCTAATTCAAGCGTCGTCCCTGTCAAAAGCAAAGGCTCATACGGACATCGTCCTAGCCTTTCTCAGATCTCACGGATGGAAGGTGAACAAAGAAAAAAGTTATCTGTCCCCGTCAACAAGAGTTCCCTTCTTGGGAACAATAATAGATTCCTTAGAAATGAGGATTTTTCTGACAGAGGTCAGAAAATCAAAACTTCTAAGCTCTTGTCAAGTACTTCACTCTGTTCCTCGTCCTTCCATAGCGCAGTGCATGGAGGTAATAGGTTTGATGGTTGCAACAATGGACATAGTTCCTTTTGCATGAATTCATCTAAGACCATTACAACTGTGCATGCTCAAACAGTGGAATGGGGATTATACAGACTTGTCTCCGATGATTCAAGTAGATCAAAAAACCAGAGATTCACTCCATTGGTGGCTGACCCTGGACAATCTGTCACAGGGAATGAGCTTCCGCAGACCAGAGTGGGTCATTGTCATGACCGATGCCAGTCTAGTGGGCTGGGGCGCGGTCTGGGAATCCCTGAAAGCTCAGGGTTTATGGTCTCGGGAAGAGTCTCTTCTCCCGATAAACATTCTGGAACTGAGAGTGATATTCAATACTCTCAAAGCTTGGCCTCAACTAGCAAAGGCCAAATTCATAAGGTTTCAATCAGACAACATGACGACTGTTGCATATATCAATCATCAGGGGGGAACAAGGAGTTCCCTGGCGATGAAAGAAGTGACCAAGATAATTCAATGGGCGGAGGATCACTCCTGCCACTTGTCTGCGATCCACATCCCAGGAGTGGAAAATTGGGAAGCGGATTTTCTGAGTCGTCAGACATTCCATCCGGGGGAGTGGGAACTCCATCCGGAAATCTTTGCCCAAATAACTCAATTATGGGGCATTCCAGACATGGATCTGATGGCGTCTCGTCAGAACTTCAAGGTTCCTTGCTACGGGTCCAGATCCAGGGATCCCAAGGCGACTCTAGTAGATGCACTAGTAGCACCTTGGACCTTCAACCTAGCTTATGTATTCCCACCGTTGCCTCTCATTCCCAGGCTGGTAGCCAGGATCAATCAGGAGAGGGCCTCGGTGATCTTGATAGCTCCTGCGTGGCCACGCAGGACTTGGTATGCAGACCTGGTGAATATGTCATCGGCTCCACCATGGAAGCTACCTTTGAGACAGGACCTTCTTGTTCAGGGTCCATTCGAACATCCGAATCTGGTTTCCCTCCAACTGACGGCTTGGAGATTGAACGCTTGATTTTATCAAAGCGTGGGTTTTCAGATTCTGTAATAGATACTCTGATTCAGGCTAGAAAGCCTGTAACTAGAAAAATTTACCATAAAATATGGAAAAAATATATCTCTTGGTGTGAATCTAAAGGATTGCCATGGAACAAGATAAAAATTCCTAAGATTCTATCCTTTCTACAAGAAGGTTTGGAGAAAGGATTATCTGCAAGTTCTCTAAAGGGACAGATTTCTGCTTTATCTGTCTTACTACACAAACGACTGGCAGCTATGCCAGATGTTCAAGCATTTGTTCAGGCTCTGGTTAGGATCAAGCCTGTTTACAGACCTTTGACTCCTCCCTGGAGTTTAAATCTAGTTCTTTCAGTTCTTCAAGGGGTTCCGTTTGAACCCTTACATTCCGTAGATATTAAGTTACTATTTTGGAAAGTTTTGTTTTTGGTTGCAATCTCTTCTGCTAGAAGAGTTTCAGAGTTATCTGCTCTGCAGTGTTCTCCTCCTTATCTGGTGTTCCATGCAGATAAGGTGGTTTTGCGTACTAAGCCTGGTTTTCTTCCTAAAGTTGTTTCTAACAAAAATATTAACCAGGAGATAGTTGTACCTTCTTTGTGTCCGAATCCAGTTTCAAAGAAGGAGCGTTTGTTACACAATTTGGACGTTGTCCGTGCTCTAAAATTCTATTTAGAGGCTACTAAAGATTTCAGACAAACATCATCCTTAATTTAAAAGTAGAAAAGAGGGCGCCACATAGCGTAATATTGTTGAATCAAAGCCAAAATAGGAGGTAAATGTTAAGGCTTACCAGAGGTAAATGCACCGTATTGTAACCGGTGCTGACAGGCAGGCTAACACTTTCAGTGGCTAGCACACTGGGTGGCCTCCGGCAGGCTATACACAGGTGATATTCAGCGTTTGTTTGATTGATGAACGTCTGTGCAGCTAATGTCTGAGACACTGCGGTAGATCAAATACTTTGAAACCTTTACCAGGAAGGCTCAAAAGGTGAACAAAGGCGAACAAAAGGACAACTTCCATATATTTAAAATCAAGGAGTTTTAATCCATACAAATTGCTACGCATTTCTAGACCTTAAACCGGTCTTTTCTTCAGGCATACAAACAATGGATACAAATTTTTTAAAAATATCAACCTTATATACAATTAAAAAACGGAAGTTGTCATAGTTTCCAACAAGGACCAATGGGATATAGGTGGATACTCTGAATCTCATTAGTGCTAATTGGGCTCAGTAACTTGTGAACTTCATTAACATACGCATAAAATATCCCAAAGGACCCATGCAAATATTTGAAACATTTAAAGTGTCCCATCTTAATCTGCTAAAATAAACTTTTATATCTTAAAGTGTGCCCGTTTAAACATTTATAATGAAATATTTGATTTGCAGATCTAGATGGTATACGAATAGTGTATGATTGTTTGAAACTGTGTGTGACACCATATAATCGTATGTGAAAAGGAATTAAAATGACTAAGCAAATATCTTATATTAAAATAACTGTGGGGTGTGTTAATACTATTCTTGTTTCAAAGCTATAAAATGGTGTGTGTGTAAGTGTGTGTTGAGAAAGTCGTGTATGTTGGACATGAACCAACAGTGTTGTTTTCGAGAAAATAATGATATGTGTGTCGTGAAAGATTGCAACATATGAGTAAAATTATATTCTGTGCAATGTTCAATTTTGGCATGATGGACTGTAAAAATTAGATATAATTGAAAATTGCTAAGTGAAATAAAGTGACTGCAAAAAATAGCAACATATGGGTAAAATTCTATTATATTAAACACTCAATTTAGTATAATGGACTTAAAAATTGATATAATATAAACTGGCATAAAGCACGACCCACAGCTGTGGATCTCAATACACAGAGGTTCTTTTGCATGCAGATAAAATAAAAAGCATATACATGTTCGTATAAATAGCTCGTGTTTCTATATGTGTGTCTGGTCATACACATCTTTAATAAGTGATTTAAGTGAAGACTTTTCATTGTTTGGCTGATTTTAATCCTGTGATGTCTGCGCTTTTGTAAATGAAAACAAGGATAGAGATGTCTATTGGATAAATATTCTTCTTTTCTATTCTTTGTTTGAGAAATTAATGTCCGATAGGATTTGAGGCTACTGTTGGTGAAGTGTTAGTATCAATAATTTATTTGTATTGTTCTATGCAAAATATTTATAATGTTTATGCAAGAGATTAGACCATTTTTTCGTGCTCCTTGTTCGGAGAATTAGTTTGTGGGTTTGTGGAATCGATTTAATGTTGTAGAAGTTAAGTCCAAAGGCTATCTCAGGGTATTGGAATTGATCTGATGTATTTAAGGTGACCAGTACATCAAAGTTAATCCGACATGTTCAATATCTGATGTAGTCAATTTTAACGACTGCTATTTATATAATGTTCATGCTGAAAATTAGATCATCATGCCAAAATTGAACATTGCACATAATATAATTTTACTCATATGTTGCAATCTTTCACGACACACATATCATTATTTTCTCGAAAACAACACTGTTGGTTCATGTCCAACATACACGACTTTCTCAACACACACTTACACACACACCATTTTATAGCTTTGAAACAAGAATAGTATTAACACACCCCACAGTTATTTTAATATAAGATATTTGCTTAGTCATTTTAATTCCTTTTCACATACGATTATATGGTGTCACACACAGTTTCAAACAATCATACACTATTCATATACCATCTAGATCTGCAAATCAAATATTTCATTATAAATGTTTAAACGGGCACACTTTAAGATATAAAAGTTTATTTTAGCAGATTAAGATGGGACACTTTAAATGTTTCAAATATTTGCATGGGTCCTTTGGGATATTTTATGCGAATGTTAATGAAGTTCACAAGTTACTGAGCCCAATTAACACTAATGAGATTCAGAGTATCCACCTATATCCCATTGGTCCTTGTTGGAAACTATGACAACTTCCGTTTTTTAATTGTATATAAGGTTGATATTTTAAAAAAATTTGTATCCATTGTTTGTATGCCTGAAGAAAAGACCGGTTTAAGGTCTAGAAACGTGTAGCAATTTGTATGGATTAAAACTCCTTGATTTTAAATATACGGAAGTTGTCCTTTTGTTCGCCTTTGTTCACCTTTTGAGCCTTCCTGGTAAAGGTTTCAAAGTATTTGATCTACCGCAGTGTCTCAGACATTAGCTGCACAGACGTTCATCAATCAAACAAACACTGAATATCACCTGTGTATAGCCTGCCGGAGGCCACCCAGTGTGCTAGCCACTGAAAGTGTTAGCCTGCCTGTCAGCACCGGTTACAATACGGTGCATTTACCTCTGGTAAGCCTTAACATTTACCTCCTATTTTGGCTTTGATTCAACAATATTACGCTATGTGGCGCCCTCTTTTCTACTTTTAAATTACAGATACCTTCTTCCCGAAGACCAGAGGAGCCTTGCCGCCAGCACATTTGATTACTTCACAAGACACAGCACCATTTTCTCACATGAACTAATATGGTTTGTCCATAGACACTAATCACTCATATATATATTTTTTGTTAGCGCACCCCGCTCACGGTTCCCCTCGGGGTTCCTCTTTTTTTTTTTGACTAAACATCATCCTTGTTTGTTGTTTATTCTGGTAAAAGGAGAGGTCAAAAAGCGACTTCTACCTCTCTTTCCTTTTGGCTTAAAAGCATTATCCGTTTGGCTTATGAGACTGCCGGACGGCAGCCTCCTGAAAGAATCACAGCTCACTCCACTAGGGCTGTGGCTTCCACATGGGCCTTCAAGAACGAGGCTTCTGTTGACCAGATATGTAAGGCAGCGAATTGGTCTTCACTGCACACTTTTGCCAAATTTTACAAATTTGATACTTTTGCTTCTTCGGAGGCTATTTTTGGGAGAAAGGTTTTGCAAGCTGTGGTGCCTTCCGTTTAGGTGACCTGATTTGCTCCCTCCCTTCATCCGTGTCCTAAAGCTTTGGTATTGGTTCCCACAAGTAAGGATGACGCCGTGGACCGGACACACCAATGTTGGAGAAAACAGAATTTATGCTTACCTGATAAATTACTTTCTCCAACGGTGTGTCCGGTCCACGGCCCGCCCTGGTTTTTTTAATCAGGTCTGATGAATTATTTTCTCTAACGGTCACCACGGTATCATATGATTTCTCCTATATATATTTCCTCCTGTCCGTCGGTCGAATGACTGGGGTGGGCGGAGCCTATGAGTGATCATGTGACCAGCTTTGCTGGGACTCTTTGCCATTTCCTGTTGGGGAAGAGAATATCCCACAAGTAAGGATGACGCCGTGGACCGGACACACCGTTGGAGAAAGTAATTTATCAGGTAAGCATAAATTCTGTTTTTTAATTCTAAAGTCCTAACTAATACAGACAGTGATGGTTCTTATGGTTTGTGATATCACAGAAAATAAACCAAAACCCACCAAAACTGAATACAAAGCTTATGTTCAGCAAACTCTAATGGATTGGAATGGTGCCACTGTGCTATGCGTATTCAAATTTCACTGCAGGCTGTACTTAACATGTACCACATATTTATAATCTAATATTTAAACATTTGTTTGCAGAAATCACCCAGCATTAGAGAGTTAATTGAAATTGGATGTAATGCTACTACATCTATGGAAAAATTCCATCACATCTCAAATATAATGAAATGTTACTATAATCCATTAAAGTACAGAATAAATCAGTACCCTTTACGTGCTATAGGAATGTTCTCCTCCCATTGTCTAAATACTTGCTGTGATGTCTGCTCTTTACATTAGTTTTTGGGTGACTATTTTCTGCATACCTTTCTTCTGAAGCAGTTATAGACAGGATGACATCAACAAGTTCAACTCGCAGATCTTCACAAAGGTGGACTGTGGGTATCCTGCTGCTGGCGAGACATGTGAAGTGGTTTTATTAGAGGAAGAAGGGAAGGAAAATATTGGGAAATTGCAGTTCATATATATTGGTTTCCTTACAGTTTCCTTTCAAACCTGGACCTTTATTTTCATACTGTACCAAACACATGCCTGTTACCGAAAAGCTATGGTTACTGATTTTGAGACAAAAGAGCGGGGCAATCTGTGCCAGGTGCTGGCATGAGAGGGGTCCAGACAGTGCTGATTTGTGATTTTGTACTGGCTGGGTTGCTAAAGGCACCTAATGGATATTGAATCATATGAATCTCCCTTACTCAAATGTATTTAGTTTATTGAATATATGGCTTGCTTAATTTTTTTTTTGCATAGTAGTTTTACATTTTTTAAAAGCTTGTGTCATCACTTTTCTTAGACAGAAAATACCTGCAGTGCTAAGCAATAAATTGCATAAATTAAGTAAAATAATTGAGAAGCTAAAAGGAAGTATAACTGCAGCAAAGTTATGAATACACACATATATATTTAATGTTTATATGTGTATATACACACACATAAATATATATATATATATACATGCTTTAACCCCTTAAAACTGATTAGTGCAGTTATATTTTTTAAAAATAAAAATGCTCATAAATTAATAAAAAGGAACAAAACATTATTTAGGGAATAATTGGGGGACATTTTTTAAATTAACCAGAGGTCTGACCTCTGGATAATTTACAGAGCGCAAATTGCTACAGCGAGATCATGGTAGCATTAGCCAGCCACTCAAAGGGGCCCATTTATCAAGCTCGCCAGAAACACCAGTTATGAAGCAGCGGCCTAAAGAATGCTGCTCCATAACCTGTCCGCCTGCTCTGAGCAGGCGGACAGACATTGCCGCAATTTAACCCAATCCAGTACGACACCCCCTGCTGGCGGCCGATTGTCCACAAATCTGCAGGGGGTGGCTTTGCAGCAGCAGCTCACAAGAGCTGGTGGTGCAATGCTGAATATGGAGAGCGTATTGCTCTCCGCATTCAGCGTGGTCTGTCGGACCTGATCCGCACTGTTGGATCAGGTCCGACAGACCTTTGTTAAATAGGCCCCTTAATGACTAGTTATTTAACGTGCGCCCGTAAATGGGCGAATTTGCCCGTTCATAGGCACACGTTAAATTAGTGATCCACTTGTAATCTAGTCCTATATTTTTTCACCAAAAGATGTTCTTGATTTCTTTATTTTAAATATACAGCCCACATTAGTAAAATACCAACTGCTTAGCAAAGCTACATATAGAACAACAATAGTTTAGCATTGTTTGAGGCTACACTCTTATTCTCGGCATTATCCATTGTTACATCATTTTAAAACTGCAAGTCCTGATTATGAACAAAATTATATTAGTTTGTCAAAAATGTTTCTCAAGATACATATACTAGAAACATAACATGTATTTAAAAGGAAAGCTAAATGTGGTGGGTGGGTGGGTGGTTGTGTCAGCAGCCACCCCATGCTCACACACTTTGTTCTTTAGACAGTTTTGGCAGAAGGTACAGACAATCTGCTATTGTACCATTCAGATGTTTTTACTTCTGTATGACAGCAATTGGGATTGACATACTGAAGTAAATGGCACAGACAATATGGCAGCTGACTGGCTGCACTGTCTCAATCTTTGTCTACAAAAAATGTTGGACAGCCTGGGACATTTTAACATTATGCAAATTGTTTATATATATATATATATATATATATATATATATATATATATATAATTTTATTTTAAATTTCCCACTCTCCACAGAATATTTAAAAATCAATGTGCTGCAATATTAACAATACATTGCAATATACTGTATATACTATATATATGTATGTCTTCCCTAACTTGGTAGATGCTATCTGGATTTTGGGCATGATATAGTCATATACTAATGGATGTTCTTTTTACAGTACTCTTTTAAATGAATTTCCACGTCCTTTATTTTGGGTTTGGGCAATTGTGCCATATCATGTCACCATCTAGACAGAACGCTAAAAATGCGAATTTGTAAAGATTTTTTTCTGTAGTGGGTGACATGGATATCGCAATAATTGGTTATTTTCCATTTTTGGAATAAATGTAGATGGCCTTCTCCAAGACTAATTGGGATCCTTTACTTACAGGTTATGAGTGTGTAACTCCCCCCCTCTCCATACACCTAATATTAATATTAATTTCTATAATATATTTGTTAAATGGGTTATTGAAGAATTAACTACTCTGTCTTTCCTGTGATTTTTGTAACTTTGTTTCCTTCCTCTGTATTAATTCCGCCAGCATTTTTTTAATGTTATTTTAATCGCACATAGGTCTGTCGTACTGTGTCCGGTTGCCATGACAACCAATGATGTAGGGATGTACCATGTGGTTGCAGAATTTCCGGAACACCACCAACAGCACAGTGGGTGGAAGTTAGGAGCCTTTATAAGGTTGGTGAGTATTGTACATGTTTGTAATGTTGGTTTGAAGACGGGGGAAACCCCGATACGTCACCTTAATAAAGAAATTGTTATACTCAAGACCCGTTGAGTGCCTTTCACTTTGGACACTTATATTGGGACTTTAAATGCACCCCGGGCTGGAAGAGATTTACACCCCGGGCTGCACCACCACTGAGAACTGTATTTACTTGTACTAGCACCCAGCACGAATTGGAATTAGGATCTGTGACTCCCTTATCTTACATTCTTTTTCTTGAAATGTGGCTTACACTTACAATATGGCGGTAGGAGGTATTAATACACAGGAGGCGGAGGAGGAGATAAAGGGTGCTGATGAATTTTTCTTCACTGAAGAAGATGCATCCCGAATAAGGTATTCTGCCATTCCACAGAGAATAACTATAGAGCAAATGGCACCGATCTATGAAAAACTGGTTAAGCCAAAAAGAAAATAAATTGATCTAACCATGCATGGATCATACCTGTCGGAATATCACAGGAAAATATGTATTCCCAGGGGCTTTAGAATCAGAAACACTCCCCCCTATAGGCAGGAGCAATCTGGATTTCTGCCTTAAGAGGTGTAATATACTTAATAAGTGTTCTTTAGATCTGGTTTTATTGGTGATAGAAGAGGTCACTAGACTGTTGGAGCTGAACAAAAATGAGATAAATAAATATGAAGAGCAACATCTAAAAAAAAATATAGTTAGAAAAAGAACAAAACTGGATTAGCAAGCTAAAGGAGGACATTGATAAGTATTAAAGTGAGCTAATTGCTTTTAAAAATTGTAAGTTGGATGATCTAACAAACGACTATAATAGCAAAAGTGTGTATCGGTGGCAATTAAGTCCTGAAGGAAGGATGCAATACCGCACTAAAAGATCATGGAGACAGCGGTACAACAGGTGTAGACCACTGGGCATAGTGGATAGCTCTGGTAATAGAGCCGACTCGGATGCTCTTAATACATCTGTAACACCATTGCAAATAGAAAATATGAGGGGTATGACAACACGGTCAAAAAACAGAGACGCAAGAGGAACCATACCAGGCGAGGGGGAGGGGTTTAAACAGACCCCCCCCCCCAAGGAGGGGATGGTCAATGAGAACCTAGTGGTCAACCTTAACAAGCGCTCTCCTCTGATTAAATAAGTGTCCTGAATAAAGGTTTCTCCTTCATTCCCACAACTAAATGCAACAAATTTGATCTTTTTGTGGATACCAAGAAATTTACTAGAACACTTAGACTAAAAGAGTATTTTCAACATCATAAGGAACAACCTGACAGGACACTTAAGGGTAAGAGCACATTTGATCCTACTAGTAATAATCCAACCATCAATACATTCTCCAGACTTATATTACAAGATTCCATTAAACTACATGTGAAGAGAGGAAAATATAGGCACAATCTCACTCAAGGGGAAAGAACAGCCCTGAAGAACTTACAAGATGACAAGTCCATCATACTGAGAGAGGCTGATAAAGGTGGGGCTATCGTCATCCTAGACTATACAGACTATCGCACAAAAATAATGTGACGATTGGATGATCAAGAAACATACAGGAGATTGAGGGGTGATCCAACTATAACCTTTAAAAAGAAGATAGACAACATGCTACAAACGATGCATGGCATGGACTGCCTTGATAAGGATGCTATAGCATACATGACCGTGGAACATCCAAGGATACTGGTCATGTACATGCTGCCTAAAATTCATAAAAGCATAGCATAACCCCCTGGGAGACCATAGTCTCTGCTATAGGATCTCTCTTACAGCCTATTGCTACCTTTTTGAACCAATTATTACAACCTCTCATAAGAAATATGGATGCATTCCTATTGGACTCTGGCTCTATGATCAATACATTGAACAACATATCTGGAATCGGAGAGGAGAGAGTGCTAGTTACAATGGATTTAACTAGCCTGTATACTGTCATTCTACATGCTGAAGAATAACAGTAGTTGCCAAACAACTAGTCCGCTACCCTTATGTTAGCCTTCCTATTGACACCATAGTTGATTTACTAACAGTATGCCTTAAAATTAATTATTTCAGATTCAAGAGAGTATTTCCTGCAAGTAGCTGGAACTGCCATGGACTCAAACGTTGCACCCACCTATGCCAATCTATTCATGGCTGAATTTGAAACAGTGGGGACCACACTATTTAAAAGGTATATTGATAACCTGTTCTTATTGTGGAAAGGGACTGAGAAGGATTTGGTTAATTGGTTTGAGAACCTGAACAGAGCACATCCAACATTGAAATTCAAGATAACACACAGCACGACTATGGTCAATTTTCTGGATCTAAGGATCGTTAAGAAAGATGGATGTCTATTAACTACTCTGTATACCAAGGAAACGGACAGAATCTCATTGTTACATGCACAGAGCCGTCATCCTCCTGCATTAAAAAGAGCACTACCTACCTCCCAATTCAAATGTACGGTGTGGAACAACTCTGATGAGGCACTCAAGGAACAAGAACTTCATGAAATGGTAATAAAATTCATACAGAGGGGGTATAACAGAAAAAATCTAAGGGAAAAGAAACTGGGCATGTTTCATACCAGACAACAAGTACTACTGATGCCTAAAAAGGGGGAGATAAAGAATGAAAGGATGACTTTTTCGACCACCTTTGATATTGACAAGCATGTAATTGCCAACAGTCTGCAACAGAACTGGCCCCTCATAGCCACAGACAAAGATCTTCCCCTACATGGAGAACCCCCACCAAGGGTTGAATATTGAAGAGCTAGGTCACTCAGGGACCAACTTATACAGACCCCAGAAGAAGTTATACAAAAAACACTTGGCTGCAGACAAAACAAGGTTGTTTTCATTGCCTGGGATGTATGACCTGTGGGGGGTCTATCTATTGGAAATGTTTTTAGACATCCCTATTCTAACAAGAATATACCACACAATACATAGTATATCTTCTGCATTGTATATGTGGATTATTCTATGTTAGGAAGACTGTAGATGATTTATGGACCAGAATGGCAAACCATAGCTCTGCCATTAGGACTGCCTTGGAAAAGGGGACTTCTGATCAGCCTGTAGCCAGGCATTTTGCTCTGGCTAAACATAGAGTCTCTGATTTAAAATATATAATCATTGACCATGTAACCCCTTTACCTAGAGTTGAAGATCATGCAAAAATGCTACTCCAGCGTGAAGCTAGATGGATATACAACCTGGGCACCATAGCACCCCAGGGGTTGAATGTCTATCTAGACTGGCACTGTTTTTATGAGGGTCCTGGATCTGTTGTGCACTACTAAGTAAATGTTTGACTTGCTAAATGATCAGATAACTGTTTCTAAAATATTCCATATATATATATATATATATATATATATATATATATATATATATATATATATATATATGTATGTCTTCTCTTACTTGGTAGATGCTATCTGGATTTTGGGCATGATATAGCCATATACTAATGGATGTTCTTTTTACAGTACTATTTTAAATGAATTCCCACTTCCTTTATTTTGGGTTTGGGCAATCATGTCATATCATGTCACCATCTAGACGGAACGCTTAAAATGCGAATTTGTTAAGATATTTTTCTGTCGTGGGTGACATGGATATCGCAATAATTGGTTATTTTCCGTTTTTGGAATAAACGTAGATGACCTTCTCCAAGACTAATTGGGATCCTTTACTTACAGGTTATGAGTCTGTAACTCCCCCACCCCTCTCCATATAGCTAAAATTAATTTCTATAATATATTTGCTCAATGGGTTATTGAAGAATAAACTACTCTGTCTTTCCTGTGCATTTTGTAACTTTGTTTCCTTCCTCTGTATCAATTCCGCCAGCATGTTTTTAATTTTATTTTATTTGCACATAGGTCTGTCATACGGCATCCAGTTGCCATGACAACCAATAATGTAGGGATGTGCCGCGTGGTCGCGGGACTTCTGGAACGCTGCCAACAGCACTGCGGGTGGGAGTTAGGAGCCTTTATAAGGTTGGTGATTATTGTACATGTTTGTAATGTTGGTTTGAGGATGAAGAAACCCCAAAACATCACCTTAATAAAGTAATTGTTATACTCAAGACCCGGTGAGTGCCTTTCACTTTGAAAACTTTGTATATACACACACACATATATATACAGTAAATTTTGTAAGGTCTAATGATGGAGATAACATCTCCGAAACGTTACTACTAGATTGGGTGAATAAAATACTCTATATTTCAAGTCCCGGCGAGTGCTTCCTTTATTGCTGCATGTATGTATATATATATATATATACATGCACACATATACATACATATACATACACACACTAATTTTCTGACAAATAAAAATGTTATGGATGTATTAGTGAAATACAGTCAAGGCAACTGCAATAAAATAGCCATAGTGCTATACTGCATCCCAGATGGAATATTATGCAGGCCCTAACATATTAAACATTTTATTTGTTTTCAGATTAAGTTACCAGACCTTCTAACTTGTGCTTCTACTCCTACAGAAATTGTGACAATCACTCGTACAGTAATTTCCTTTGTTTCTGGATAATATGTCAGGGCAATATTCTAATACAACCATGTTTCTTTAATTGTATTTGCTGCCATAATATGCCTGCCCAGACATTATTCCTAACATCTAGCATTTAACTCTACACTGGGAAAAGCTGATCCTGTCTTATTGGGTAATATGTTTCCTGCTGTCTGATGTTAAATATTTGACTTGGTACTATATTACTTGGCAACAGTAAGCTACTGCAATCACTCAACACATTGTATGTCACTACACATACAGAGCCAGGTTGTTGCTAACCATTGAAAAAAGTTCTCTTCAAAACTCAATGCAACCAGAGTTGTTCTATTCATCTGCATATAAATCATTAGTGTAAAAGTTATGAAATAAAGTGTCCTTGTACATTAAGAATGAATATACTAAGGTTAGAAACCATATAGTTTAAAATCCTTTCTTGCAGAGAAAACAAACGTGTGTGTGTGTTTGTGTATATATATATATATATATATATATATATATATATATATATATATATATATATATATATATATATATATATATATATATTAAGAAAGAAATGGGGAAGCGGCACACACCATCATAACATCCACCTGGTGCACTGCAACAATGTAAAATACAAATCCAATCCAGAACCTACACCTGGCGGGGTGTGTATGGAGAGTCCTTGGAAAAAGCAGGCAGCACAGGAAATTTAGACAAAAACAAAATTTATGCTTACCTGATAAATTTATTTCTCTTGTGGTGTATCCAGTCTACGGATTCATCCATTACTTGTGGGATATTCTCCTTCCCAACAGGAAGCTGCAAGAGGATCACCCACAGCAGAGCTGTCTATATAGCTCCTCCCCTAACTGCCACTCCCAGTCATTCGACCGAAGACAAGCAAGAAAAAGGAGAAACTATAGGGTGCAGTGGTGACTGTAGTTTAAAAAATAAATTACGAGCAACTTCTTACTTCTAGGTAGAAGTAAGAAGTTGCTTGTTTACCAGAACTTAACTCACTAGGTACCTAGTAATTGCCCGCGCGTATATCACGCTAAGAGAGGGTGTCCATTCAACCTTCAGTATTGCCTCTGTTTGCGAGACTACTGACGAGGATCCAGACAACTATTTACAAGCAGGGAGCTGTGAGTATTGGAGGCCGAAGGCTACAGTCCGGCAGGTTACTCACACGCAGGGAGCGGCGTGCCTCAGCCGGTCACTTTTCCACGGAGGGAGTGGTGAATCCTGTGCCGGAGACTAGGAGCTGCAGTATACAGGGCTGCCCACACGCAAGGAGCGTGTTGCTACAAAGGACCACAGAATCTCGGACGGACCACAGCAGCATTTGGTTACAGCTGCTGCAACTATCCGTGAGTTAAAGCTACACATATAACAAAGTAAGGATACAAAGTATTCAAAATAAGAACATTTTGCCGTTATTAAAATACCAATCATTTTGGTTATAATCACGGAGCCAAGTCTCACATATAATATACCCTATTAAATATAAGGGATTCCATCTGTTGAAGATATATTATGGACTAAACGAAATAGAGACGGTCTTTTATGCTCTGGAATATATTTGCTTTTAAGGTTCATAAGCATTTTAATCAATTTTATTTTTAAAAGCGCTTTATTATCATTATTCATCAGGGTGGTATTCCATAAATTATAAGTTGAATATATCATGTCAAACACTTTATGCGAATGTCAATTGTTTTTATGATTTTTTGTATTGCACCTTAATAGGGAACGTTCCCACCAGTAAACAATTTATAAAATTAATACTGTCTTTGAGATATCTTACCTTTGCTAATTATATTGTTTCCAAAATCTGAATCAATTAGGTGTGTTAAGTATACCTAGCTTTTGCGCCCTCTCATTTTTACCAAATAAATTTATCAGGTAAGCATAAATTTTGTTTTCTCTTGTAAGGTGTATCCAGTCCACGGATTCATCCATTACTTGTGGGATACCAATACCAAAGCTATAGGACACGGATGAAGGGAGGGACAAGGCAGGCTCTTAAACAGAGGGCACCACTGCCTGTAAGACCTTTCTCCCAAAAACAGCCTCCGAAGAAGCAAAAGTATCAAATTTGTAGAATTTAGAAAAGGTATGAAGCGAAGACCAAGTTGCCGCCTTACAAATCTGTTCAACAGAAGCCTCATTTTTAAAAGCCCATGTGGAAGCTACTGCTCTAGTGGAATGAGCTGTAATTCTCTCAGGAGGATGCTGGCCAGCAGTCTCGTAAGCAAAGCGGATTAAGCTTCTTAACCAAAAAGAAAGAGAAGTTGCCGAAGCCTTTTGGCCTCTCCTCTGTCCAGAGTAAACCACAAACAAAGCAGATGTTTGACGAAAATCTTTAGTGGCTTGTAAATAGAATTTTAAAGCACGGACCACATCAAGATTGTGTAATAGACGTTCCTTCTTTGAAGAAGGATTAGGACATAGTGAAGGAACAACAATCTCCTGATTGATATTCTTATTTCTTATTAGATACCACCTTAGGAAGTAACCCAGGTTTGGTACGCAACACTACCTTATCAGCATGGAAAATGAGATAAGGAGAATCACATTGTAAAGCCGATAACTCCGAAACTCGTCGAGCTGAGGAGATAGCTGCCAAAAACAGAACTTTCCAAGACAACAGCTTGATATCTATGGAATGCAAATGTTCAAACGGAACCCCTTGACGAATTTTAAGAACTAAATTTAGACTCCATGGTGGAGCAATAGGTTTAAACACAGGCTTGATTCGAACTAAAGCCTGACAAAACGCCTGAACGTCTGGAGTATTAGCCAGACGCTTGTGCAAAAGAATAGACAGAGCAGAAATCTGTCCCTTTAATGAACTAGCCGACAATCCCTTCTTGGAGAAAAGATAATATTCTAGGAATCCTGACCTTACTCCATGAGTAACCCTTGGATTCACACCAATGAAGATATTTACACCATATCTTATGATAGATTTTCCTGGTAACCGGCTTTCGAGCCTGAATTAAGGTATCAATGACCGATTCAGAGAAACCACGCTTTGATAAAATCAAGCGTTCAATCTCCAAGCAGTCAGACGCAGAGAAATTAGGTTTGGATGGTTGAAAGGACCCTGAAGTAGAAGGTCCTGCCTCAGCGGCAGGGTCCATGGTGGACAGGATGACATGTCCACCAGGTCTGCATACTAAGTCCTGCGTGGCCACGCAGGTGCTATCAAAATCACTGAAGCTCTCTCCTGCCTGATCTTGGCAATCAGACGAGGGAGCACAGGAAATGGTGGAAACACATAAGCCAGGTTGAAGGACCAAGGCGCTGCTAGAGCATCTATCAGCGTTGCCTTGGGGTCCCTGGACCTGATCCCGTAACAAGGAAGCTTGGCGTTCTGGTGAGACGCCATGAGATTCAGTTCTGGTTTGCCCCAAAGTTGAATCAACTGAGCAAATACCTCCGGATGGAGTTCCCATTCTCCCGGATGAAAAGTCGGCCGACGTAGAAAATCCGCCTCCCAGTTCTCGACACCTGGGATATGGATAGCTGATAGATGGCAGGAGTGAACCTCTGCCCATAGAATTATCTTTGAAACCTCCAACATTGCTGGGGAACTCCTTGTTCCCCCCTGATGGTTCATGTAGGCTACAGTCGTGATATTGTCCGATTGAAATCTGATGAACCTGACCCCAGCTAGCTGAGGCCACGCCTGAAGAGCATTGAAAATCACTCTTAGTTCCAGAATGTTTATCGGAAGGAGTGCCTCCTCCTGAGTCCACAAGCCCTGAGCCTTCAGGGAGTTCGAGACTGCACCCCAGCCCAGAAGGCTGGCATCTGTCGTTACTATAGTCCAATCTGGCCTGCGGAAGCTCATCCCCTTGGACAGATGGACCTGACATAGCCACCAGAGAAGAGAATCCCTGGTTTCTTGTTTCAGATTTAGTAGAGGGGACAAATGTGTGTAATCCCCATTCCACTGACTGAGCATGCAAAGTTGCAGCGGCCTGAGATGTAGGCGGGCAAACGGTACTATGTCCATTGCCGCTACCATTAACCCGATTACTTCCATACACTGAGCCACTGAAGGACAAGAAGTGGAATAAAGGACACGGCAAGAGTCTAGAAGTTTTGACAATCTGGCCTTCGTTAGGTAAATCTTCATTTCTACCGAATCTATCAGAGTCCCTAGGAATGAAACTCTTGTTAGAGGTGATAGAGAACTCTTTTCTTCATTCACCTTCCACCCATGGGACCTTAGAAATGCCAGAACAATGTCCGTATGGGACCTTGCGATTTGAAAAGTCGCCGCCTGTATTAGAATGTCGTCTAAGTAAGGGGCTACTGCTATACCCCATGGCCTTAGGACCGCTAGGAGGGACCCTAGAACCTTCGTAAAGATTCTTGGTGCCGTGGCCAACCCGAAGGGAAGAGCCACAAACTGGTAGTGCCTGTCTAGAAAGGCAAACCTGAGAAAACAATGACGATCTTTGTGCATTGGGATGTGAAGATAAGCATCCTTTAAGTCTACGGTAGTCATATATTGACCCTCCTGGATCATAGGAAGGATGGTTTGAATAGTCTCCATCTTGAGGGATGGGACTCTGAGAAATTTGTTTAAGATCTTGAGATCTAAGATTGGTCTGAATGTTCCCTCTTTCTTGGGAACCACAAACAGATTTGAATAAAAGCCCTGCCCCTGTTCCTCCTTTGGAACTGGGTGGATCACTCTGGTTTACGGATAAATGTGAGAGATGAAATCTCCCTTTTGGGGGAGAGGTTTTGAATTCCAGAAGATAATCCTTGGACACAATTTCCAATGCCCTGGGATCCTGGACATCTCTTGCCCAAGCCTGGGCGAAGAGAGAGAGTCTGCCCCCTACTAGATCCGTTTTTGGATCAGGGGCTGCTCCTTCATGCTGTCTTAGAGGCAGCAGCAGGCTTTTTGGCCTGTTTCCCCTTGTTCCAAGCCTGTTTAGGTCTCCAGACCGGCTTAGACTGGGCAAGTTCCCTCTTGCTTTGTGTTAGAGGAAGTTGAAGCTGCGCCACTCTTGATGTTTTGAAAGGGCCGAAAACTAGACTGTTTGGTCCTTAATTTGTTGGACCTGTCTTGAGGAAGGGCGTGACCTTTTCCTGCAGTGATGTCAGAAATGATCTCCTTCAGTCCAGGCCCGAATAGGGTCTGTCCTTTGAAGGGAATGTTGAGAAGTTTAGACTTTGAAGTCACGTCAGCTGACCAGGATTTAAGCCATAGCGCCCTACGCGCCTGAATAGCAAAACCTGAATTTTTAGCCGTTAGTTTGGTTAAATGAACAACAGCGTAAGAAACAAATGAATTGGCTAGCTTAAGGGCCCTAAGCTTGTCAATAATATCTTCCAACAGGGTTTCAACCTGTAGAGCCTCCTCTAGAGACTCAAACCAGAAAGCCACAGCAGCAGTGACTGGGGAAATGCATGCAAGAGGCTGTAGAATAAAACCTTGTTGAATAAAAATTTTCTTAAGGTAACCCTCTAATTTTTTATCCATTGGATCTAGAAAAGCACAACTGTCCTCGACAGGGATAGTGGTACGCTTAGCTAGAGTAGAAACTGCTCCCTCGACCTTAGGGACCGTCTGCCACAAGTCCTGTGTAGCGGCGTCTATAGGAAACATCTTTTTAAAAACAGGAGGGGGAGAGAACGGTACACCTGGTCTATCCCATTCCTTAGTAATAATTTCAGAAAACCTCTTAGGGATTGGAAAACCATCAGTGTAAGTAGGTACTGCATAGTATTTATCCAATCTACATAATTTCTCTGGGACTACAATAGCGTCACAGTCGTCCAGAGTTGCTAAGACCTCCCTGAGCAATATGCGGAGGTGCTCAAGCTTAAATTTAAATGTAGACATATCAGAATCAGGTTGAAGTATCTTCCCTGAATCAGAAAAATCACCCACAGATTGAAGCTCCCCTGCTTCAGCTTCAGTACATTGTGAGGGTGTATCAGACATAGCCACTAAAGCGTCAGAGAGCTCTGTATTTATTCTAGTCCCAGTCTCACTTTCCTTGCAATCCTGGCAGTTTAGATAATACCTCTGTAAGGGTATGATTCATAACTGCCGCCATATCTTGTAAAGTAAACTCATTGGACGCGCTAAATGTACTTGGCGTCCCCTGAGCGGGAGTTATAGGTTCTGACACGTGGGGAGAGTTAGACGGCATAACTTCCTCCTTGTCAATTTCTTCTGGTGATACATTTTTTAAAGCCAGAATATGGACTACATTAATGCACCACATCTCTCTAGCTACTTCCCTTGTCGAGAGCTGCAAGAGAATGATTGGGAGTGGCAGTTAGGGGAGGAGCTATATAGACAGTTATGGGTTAAGGCCCTCTTGTTTTTTGCCTTGTTGCATTAAAAGGCTTTTGTCTAAATTTCCTGTGCTGCCTGCTTTTTCTAAGGACTCTCCATACACACCCCGCCAGGTGTAGGTTCTGGATTGGATTGGATTTGTATATATATATATATATATATATATATATATATATATATATATACAGTATATACTGTATGTGTATATATATATATATATATATATATACACACAAAATAAATAAATTCAATTTCAAATATTGGGCCAGTTCACATCCTTCAGAATTCTTATGAGAAGGGTCTTATATGGCTTTTATCTATTTCTTTTTCAGCTGTTTCTGTCTCAACTATAAGCCTTGATTAGGATAAATTGAACTCTTATTTCAGGGGTTTTTTTTGCACTTGACTTTTGTTTTTAATTCAGTGGCCTTGAACTCTTTAAAACCCCTTTTAGCCCATTCACATTACTTTTTAAGATTAAAGGTTTTATTCATGCTCAGTTGACATATTAAAGGGACATTGTACACAGATTTTCACATAACTGCATGTAACAGACACTATTTTAAAGAAGAATATGCACAGATGCGGATCTAAAAATCCAGTATAAAACCTTGTAAAAACTTACTTAGAAGCGCACAGTTTAGCACTGTTGATAAGGTTAGGCTGGAACACCCATTGAAAGGGGCTGAGAAAGCAGGAAGAGCAAACCCTCCCTCCCCCCCCCCCTCACCTGCATATGAACAGACCCATTACACAAGCAGGAATATGTAGACTTGAGTATACATGTGATACTTTGGGGCTTGGTTACGAGTCTGAAAATCAGCACAATGTTATTAAAAAATAAGCAAATCTATACATTGTTACAAAAACACTACTAGGTGGGCTTAATAAATGGCTCATCTACAAAACATGTATGCAAAGAAAAGTCTATTGTAGTATACTGTATACTACAATAGACTTTTCTTTGCATACATGTTTTGTAGATGAGCCATTTACAGGGAGTGCAGAATTATTAGGCAAGCTGTATTTTTGAGGATTCATTTTATTATTGAACAACAACCATGTTCTCAATGAACCCAAAAAACTCATTAATATCAAAGCTGAATAGTTTTGGAAGTAGTTTTTAGTTTGTTTTTAGTTATAGCTATTTTAGGGGGATATCTGTGTGTGCAGGTGACTATTACTGTGCATAATTATTAGGCAACTTAACAAAAAACAAATATATACCCATTTCAATTATTTATTTTTACCAGTGAAACCAATATAACATCTCAACATTCACAAATATACATTTCTGACATTCAAAAACAAAACAAAAACAAATCAGTGACCAATATAACCACCTTTCTTTGCAAGGACACTCAAAAGCCTGCCATCCATGGATTCTGTCAGTGTTTTGATCTATTCACCATCAACATTGCGTGCAGCAGCAACCACAGCCTCCCAGACACTGTTCAGAGAGGTGTACTGTTTTCCCTCCTTGTAAATCTCACATTTGATGATGGACCACAGGTTCTCAATGGGGTTCAGATCAGGTGAACAAGGAGGCCATGTCATTAGATTTTCTTCTTTTATACCCTTTCTTACCAGCCACGCTGTGGAGTACTTGGACGCGTGTGATGGAGCATTGTCCTGCATGAAAATAATGTTTTTCTTGAAGGATGCAGACTTCTTCCTGTACCACTGCTTGAAGAAGGTGTCTTCCAGAAACTGGCAGTAGGACTGGGAGTTGAGCTTGACTCCATCCTCAACCCGAAAAGGCCCCACAAGCTCATCTTTGATGATACCAGCCCAAACCAGTACTCCACCTCCACCTTGCTGGCATCTGAGTCGGACTGGAGCTCTCTGCCCTTTACCAATCCAGCCACGGGTCCATCCATCTGGCCCATCAAGACTCACTCTCATTTCATCAGTCCATAAAACCTTAGAAAAATCAGTCTTGAGATATTTCTTGGCCCAGTCTTGACGTTTCAGCTTGTGTGTCTTGTTCAGTGGTTGTCGTCTTTCAGCCTTTCTTACCTTGGCCATGTCTCTGAGTATTGCACACCTTGTGCTTTTGGGCACTCCAGTGATGTTGCAGCTCTGAAATATGGCCAAACTGGTGGCAAGTGGCATCTTGGCAGCTGCACGCTTGACTTTTCTCAGTTCATGGGCAGTTATTTTGCGCCTTGGTTTTTCCACACGCTTCTTGCGACCCTGTTGACTATTTTGAATGAAACGCTTGATTGTTCGATGATCACGCTTCAGAAGCTTTGCAATTTTAAGAGTGCTGCATCCCTCTGCAAGATATCTCACTATTTTTGACTTTTCTGAGCCTGTCAAGTCCTTCTTTTGACCCATTTTGCCAAAGGAAAGGAAGTTGCCTAATAATTATGCACACCTGATATAGGGTGTTGATGTCATTAGACCACACCCCTTCTCATTACAGAGATGCACATCACCTAATATGCTTAATTGGTAGTAGGCTTTCGAGCCTATACAGCTTGGAGTAAGACAACATGCATAAAGAGGATGATGTGGTCAAAATACTCATTTGCCTAATAATTCTGCACTCCCTGTATTAAGCCCACCTAGTGTAAGATTTTAATGAATATATAAATGGTGTCCATATTGTTACAGAGAAGGTTAGTGTATCCTTATGACTATTTTTAACATCAGGCATGATGTCATGCTGACTTAGTCAGTAAGCAAGCATTTAACATATATGGATATGGGAGTGACAAGTTTTGCAAAGGGATTCAAATAACTCACAATACCTAGTTTGAAACATGGCCAAAAGTGTATTGTCAGCAGTTTTAAAGGGTATAAGAATTAGGGAGAAATAATGGTAGCTAGAGTTCATCTTTGGAAGGGAAACACCAACGATACAAGCTGTAACCAGGACTCCCACAAGAAACAAACGGGGTAATATTAATTTATCTATTATTTCTCTGTTAAATTGTTTTTATGTGTTTAACCTTGTAAACAATAACATGTAATTTTGTTATTTATCTGTTCTTTAATAAATGTGTGATGGTTTAAATAGTTGAAGGTAGTATGGTTGTCTGTTTCTGGAGGGTTTCAAAGATATACAGTACGGTATATGAAATTCGTTTGTACAGGGACGATTATTAATATATTTATATATTAATTTTTAGACGTGAATGGTTTTTAACATAAGATCCTTTGGTTATTTAAGAGTAATTTCTTACACTAGTAGTGTTTTTGTAACAATGTATAGATTTGCTTATTTTTTAATACTGTATACAACCAGTTCCTAGTTTAACCATTTTCATGCAGATGAAAACACTCTAATTTCCTTCCAATCACAGCAGGCTGTAGTACCAGGGGTAAAGACTGAGGAGGGATCAAAGGTCCACACGCATGGAGACAAGAGCCCCTACAAGAGGTCATGGGTTTCAGGATGTCATGGGTTAATACTTTTCTCAGCAGAAGGACTTTTATGGGCCAAGCTGTCAACTAAGAGTGACAGAAAACAAGACATACCTAAGACCAATTAGAGGTGACACTCTAGGATATCTTAAGATATGTTTTTATCATTTTTATGTTACTTGGTGACCAAATGACATATATGTGATGTTTGTTATCTAAATAATCATCCTGGTGTCACAATGGGATTGATTATAAGTGTATGGTTATTGTATGTACTTAAATAAAACATACAGCAATCTATAACTATATATATAACTAGTACAGCATGTTTGACCATTTTCATGCCAATTCCCTTGGGGCAGTGACTACACCAGTAAAGTTAAAGGCCTCTAGTTATGAAAGTCTGGCGGACCTGATCCGACAGTGCGGATCAGGTCCGCCAGACCTCGTTGAATACGGCGAGCAATACTCTCGCCGTATTCATCATTGCACCAGCAGCTCACAAGAGCTGCTGGTGCAACTCCGCCCCCTGCAGACTCGCGGCCAATAGGCCGCCAGCAGGGGGGTGTCAATCAACCCGATCGTACTCGATCAGGTTGTATTGTGGCGATGTGTGTCTGCCTGCTCAGAGCTGGCGGACAGGTTATGGAGCAGTGGACTTTGTGACCGCTGCTTCATAACTGTTGTTTCTGACGAGTCTGATGACTCGTCAGAAACACAGGGCATCAAGCTTCATTCGGAGCTTGATACATATGCCCCAAAGTGTTCTGTTATATTATCTCCTTTTTAATGTAAAAACTATTTGCATTGTTTAATTGTATTTGTTTATTCTTTTTTAATATATAACTGCACCATGACTCTTTCTTCATAATAAATATTCCTTTTTAAAGTTTTGCCTTTGTCTTATATCTGTACCATATTAACGAAGAGATTAATAACAGTATTGTGGTTTTTTAGATTGATTTTTTTTATTATTTTTTTTTTTAATCTGTTAGTCTGGGGTTTTCCTTAGATTTCCCCTATAATAATGCTGAGGTGGTGGCAACAGAGATAGTTTAGTCTGGGTAGCATTTAAGGGGAGTTTGGGCATTGGTAGGTACAAATGAGAAAATGTTAGCTAACTCCTCACATTCAGTCCTTGGCTAAAGCCTGCCACTTCCACCTTATAAAACATCTCTAAAATTAGACATTTCCTTACACAAGACATTACTAAGATTTTAATCCACTCTCTCATCCTTTCCCACTTCGACTACTACAACTCCATACTCTCTGGTCTCCCTAGCTGCCGCCTAGCTCCTTTACAATCCATAATGAATGCCTCTGCTAGGCTCATCTTCCTTACATGTCGCTCTTCATCTGCTGCACCTCTCTGCCAATCCCTTTACTGGCTTCCTCTTGCCTCCAGGATTAAACACAAAAGTCTCACTCTGACACACAAAGCCCTCAACTGCACTGCTCCCCCCTATATCTCAAACCTTATCTCCAGATACTCTCCCTCCCGTCCCCTTCGCTCAGCTCATGATCTCCTCCTCTCCTCCTCTCGTTACCTCCTCACATTCCCATTTACAAGATTTTTTCAAACGGCTCCCATCTTATGGAACTCTCTGCCTCACTCCACAAGACTCTTCCCTAGTTTTTAAAGCTCCAAGCGCTCCCTGAAGACTCTACTATTCAGGGATGCATACAACCCACACTAACCAACCTTCCTATCTCCACTGCTATCCCCTTAAACCCCATAGCATGTTAACCTATGATGAGCCCAGCTGTTTGTAGTTCACATTCATAAGAGCCAACTACAACAGTGCAACTCTCGACAGGGCCCTGTACCCACTTGACCCCTTTAAATGTTATTTTGTATTCCACCTATGTTCATAGTGCTGCAGAATCTGTTGGCGCTCTACAAATACCTGATAATAATAATAATAATTAACCCCTGCACCCACTGTGCTAATTCACAGGCTCAAAGGTTCAGTTGTTATGTGACAAACTAGTGACAGTTTCAGGGTTGTCTAACTCCCTTTACATCCCAAGGAGTGTATGAACTTTTAAAGAGGAGGTTTCTGTCCCTCTAGGATACCCAAGATGGAAGAGGTTGCAGTTTAAAGGCTATTCTGGATAAGGGGAAGAGGAGCTATAAGAGAGCTTCTATCTCCACCTTTTTGACCTAGAGGAGAGAATCCCTCTTTCAAATCAGGGCGCTCCTACATAGGTATTATTTTCATCAAAGGATACCAAGAGAAGGGAACAAATATGCCCTAAGGGAATCAAAGAAAAAGTAAATTAGGTTTCATGTCTCTCTAAGTGTGTCTAGGAAGATGTCAAAATAACCAGAGTACTGAAGTATGCAATGATACATTTTTATTGGACTAACATGATATTTAAAAGACAAGCTTTCAAGAGTGTTCCTCTCTTCCTCAGGTCTGAAGCAATACTAATTAATATGACAGAAAATACGTTGTTAGAGAAAGTAAGTGGGTTGAGTGGGATTTTGTAAATATCAGAAAACCAAAGGCCAGAACAAACACAGGAGAAAGAAACACATTAAACAGCAGAGATAAGTATAAAAATCATGTAAAGCTGCATAATATGTGAATATATAAATTAAGTCCCTCTGTTTTGGTGTTGAATTGTGTTATTTTAATCTCAAATGATTTCCGTTCATGAGAAAGCTTGTCTTTTAAATATCATGTTAGTTCAATAAAAAGGTATCATTGCATGCTGCATATAGCTGCATAAAGAAGCAAATTATCAAACTGATTAGAAAAGAAACAGATCATCAGCAATATATCTTTCCTACCCACAACTCACCAGTGGCTGAGAACATCTGCAGCCGAAGTAGTGAAAATCTACGTAACATCTTAATTCATCTGCTATATAGCAGAAAACAAAAAATACACTGCCATAAGCAATCCTTACTCAGAAATTTTCAACAAATCACATCTGAAGCTAAAGAAATGCAAACAGAAATTGAATATTTCTACAGGAAGAAAGAACAGTCTCGTCAGGAAGCAAAGAAAATATAAATTGCCAAACCTCACACAGCACAAAGAAGTCGCTAATGAAAGATTAGCCAATTACACCATTGAAAACAACATATGTCCACTGAAACTATCAATGTCCCAAACCTAGCTGAGATTGTTAACCACTGTGAAAGCAGCATAGACAATACTGAGATTGTTAAACTCTCAAATTATCACCTCTCAATAATTGAGAAAGCTATCTTATTCATGCACAAAACTGGACCACATTCAATTATGCTCAGACTTGGAAGAATTATTTAAAAGACTGAGGCTTAAGGAATTCTTTGACAAAAAACCCCACCACATACAACATGGATAATAATGAGAGAAAAAATAAAGATGTTACACCTATAACAGGAGGTAACATCAAATAGGACAGCTATAGTGAAAGGTTCCATACAAGAGTGGCATCCCTTGTTACCACACAACAGAAAAAAAAATAATCACATATAACCTCTCACCTCTGGAAAGAAATGGCTTGAATAATTTGATGAATAATAAAAACATCATCATCAAGCCAGCCGACAAGTGCTGATCAGTATTTGTCATGAACACCCAAGACTAAATTACAGAAGGATACAAAATGTCACAGAGAGATGGCGCTGGTCTTGGTATTGTGCTATGGATATGTAGGTATCTAGCAATTTTTCTGGTGGCAAAAGGAAACAGACTTGTTGTGTATATAAACACCAATTAATAAGGGTGCAATATACTCACTCCATAAGATGTATGATGTCTGCTCATCTATAGATGACCTCACAGTTAGCTTGAAACCAAGGATGGACTCCAATAATATCAATCCAGATTGCTAAAAGCAAGGAAGAGCTCCAATCAGGTGTATGTAAGATTACTTAAAATTAAAAATAGCAACTTACTCCATCAAATCTGGAATTCCGGCGATGTCACAGCAAAGAAGCAATTCATTACTCCAAAGGTGTTAAAAAAGTATTTTAATAGCTCAATGCTTTTCAACGTATGTAAAAGTCTTTTTCAAGATCAAATTTAAAACAAGTAAAAACAGTTGAAAAAAATTGTATGCTATGACACTAATTGCCGGTTTAAATACAGATGGTACAGGTTCCAATTTCCTGTGGGAAAACAGGAAATTGGATTCACATAAAAATATTTAAAACAACTTAAAAATCGCATAAAAACATCATATCTTTGTTTGGCTATAGTAGCATCATAGTATAGCAAGTGAAATATAATAATTTTATCTATGTTCATTTTAATTTTCTAATTTGAATTTAATTCAATAATGGATTCCGAAACACAGATATTTAGACCAATCACGGACACTCAAATTACATGGTATTGCATTATAATCAATGAGAGAATCTAAGAGATTTGAGTTCTCAAACGAGTAGTATTTTGTGTGTAGTTCCATTTCAGGTCTGCCAGAATCACATGATGTTCAGTGTCCTATGGTTGCAGAGTATTAGGCGTGCTATATGTTGTATTGCTAGTAACTCCTTACTTTCTTTAGACCAATCTGAACAGATTGGGGACTCAAATTTAATAAATACCTTAGAAATAAGGAGGATTTTGATAATGGTATCCAATATATTAAAATCATAAAGAATAATTTGAATGTTCAACATGACAACAACCAATCTGACTATACTAGAGGGGGACCATCTGATTACACTAGAGGAAGACACTTTCCAAACAAACCTTGGGAAAAAAACAGATCACATTCAAATTCTAATTCTATGTACAGAGAACCCCAATACCAAAATAGGCATAGCACATCAAATTTTAAAAATTATGAACCTAGATATAATAATGGTTACAATAACTATGGTAGAAATAATTATGACAGAAATAATGCGTCCAATTACAATACAGGGAATCATTATGATATGAGACAGATAAGAGTAAATAAAGACCATCATAATAACAATCAACAGTATAGATCTTTTCAGCCAAACACTCATCAGAATACAACATATCAAAATAGATCATTCCAAGACAACACACGTCCTTTTCAATTCGAATAAAACCAAGACAGACACAAAGCGGACCTATATCATACACCAACCAATCAACATTGGGTACATCAGAATAGGTATTCCCCCCTCCAGACAGAAAGGACCTCCAACTATGCCTCACAACAATTTGACAGGTGAAACCAACGAAAAAGAGAAAGGACACCAGACCTCATAGGGGAGGGCGAGGAGGTAGAAGAAAGGCACAGAAGAAGGAGACAGATAGAATAGAGATTCACAATATATAATCACAAACAATCACCGAACAATAGAAAAAGGTTTTGACTAAAGGTCTTAAGTTCATACTTACACAGGGTGTAAATACTTTTCAATTATTTATAGATGCTCAGAAATTTATAAGAAATATTACTATTAAAAGATTTTTTTGCTAAAAAGGATACACTTTGCTATACACCTTTGGATAATGACCCTAGGTCAAAATGTATTTGATAAACTGATTCTTAAAGATATAGAAAATATACAACAAAAACCCAAGTTTTTCAATATGACTAAATTAGAATCTGATACATTGAAAAATCTGAATAAGAGAGAAGATATCATAATCAAAGAAGCCGACAAGGGCGGCGGTATTGTGATCATGGATAGGGAATACTACATGGAGGAGGCGAATAGAATATTATCAGATGAAAACACATAAAATTATAAAAAATAATCCTAATTTTTTTTTTGTCAGGAATTATGTGAAATGTTTACTCAAGCATTAGATAGAGAAATCATCTCTGAACAAGAATATGAATTTTTATACAAAACAGACTCTAAAACACCCATTTTTTATTTTTTACCTAAATTGCACAAAAATCCAAATAAACCTCCCGGACGCCCAATAATTAGTGGGATTGATTAATTAACTTCAAATATTTCTGCCTTTATCAATTTTTTTCTACAGCCATATGCACAAAATTCCAAATCATACTTAAAAGATACTTCCCATGTTTTAAACACCATCAATAAAATTAAATGGGAACAGGGTTTCCTCTGGGTCACCATGGAGGTAACATCTTTATATTCCATCATAGATCACCATAATGGTATAGAGGCAGTTAGATGGAAATTAGAACAAAATCCAAATGTATCCAATTCATTACTTGAGATTATCATTTTAGCTATAGATTTTATTTTAACACATATTTTTTTTTGGTTTAACAAAATGCAATATTTACAAATATGTGGAACCGCCATGGGCACCAGGTTCTCCCCAAGTTACGCCAATATTTATATGGACCACTTTGAACATCAATATTTATGGTCCAACAACGTGCTTGGGGCGGACCTGGTGACATGGCGGAGATATATTGATGATGTTCTGTGTATCTGGAAGGGGGATTTAGAATCTTTTCAATCTTTCATTTCCCAACTAAATAGTAATAATATAAATATCATATTAACCCCAGAAATACATGAAACTCAGGCCATTTTTTTAGATCTAGTGATTACAGTTATCAATGGCGTTATTCACACAAAAACACATTTCAAGCAATGTGATGTAAATACTTATATGTACAACACGATAGTCAACATCATCCATCATGGCTTAAAGCAATTCCAAAAGGGCAGTTTCAATGCATAAGACGTAACTGTGACAAATTAGAAGATTACGAAGAACAATCTAAGATATTAAAATCAAGATTTCTAGAAAAGGGATACAAAAAAGCAATCCTAGAATCTTATAGACAAGAAGTGAGACACTTAGATTGGGAAAAATTACTACAGGGTAAAAAATGTGAATCAACAAATACACAATTATTTCCGAGTTTTATAACTACCTGTAATTATGGACATAACCAGATTAAAAATGTCATAAAGATACACTGGCACGTTTTAAAAAGTGATGACATTTTGGAAAATATCATACCCGACAAACCACAAATTACATTCAGAAGGGGTACTAACTTTAAACAGAAGTTAGCACCTTCCTTAATAAATGTCCATTTCAGACTTACAAGGCTTCTATACTTGTGGCCGATGTAAAGGTTGCAATTACACTAAACGTACACATACATTTTTTGTATCATCAACTACTGGTAAAACCTTTATAATCAAGGACTTTATCACCTGTAAAACTAATAATGTCATATACCTCTTACAATGTAATTCAATATTTAGGTCAAACTACTAGATTTTTGAAAACACGTATTTTAGAACATCTAAATAAAATTGATAAAAAACATGAGGATCATGGGTTACCTTTACACTGCAATACATGTCAGAAATTTGAATTTAAAAACTTCTTGTGGATGGGCATAGAAAATGTATCCACACATTGGAGAGGAGGTAAATTGGAGGATGAGTTAGATAGAAGGGAACTTTGGTGGATCCACACTCTAAGAACTTATAATCACTGGGGTTTGAATAAGGATATTAGAATAGCAGCTTTTGTTTGAAAATCACTCAAAATTAAAACCAAAATTAGTTCTTTTTAGTTCTTTATAACTATAAGATCACAAATTAGTACTTCAAAATAGGAATTTTTTTCATATAAATATTTGAAACACTTTCTCTTTAAATGTTATGGTATATTAAATATTGTCTTTTTTTCACTTTTTTGCTATATATATTTAATTATTTTATATCTTATAACTATAAGATCACAATACAGTATTTTTTTTTTTTTTGTAAAACCAAGCTTTATTGAAGACAAGTTGAGTTATACATTACATATTAAATCATTAACAGGCATAAAGGCTTTAACATATTAATACAGTGCTGTAACTGGTTCCTCTTATATGTCTACCGTTATTTATACAATATAGTGGTCATAGAGAGGATGTTGTCCAATATGCATTAAGATCTCAACCTTGTCCGTTACTTCTATCTTATTAAGCATGACCATTGAGCTTGTTATTTCTATGCAAGATTACATTATCCTAAGAAACATTAACTAATAAACTGAATATTAACATTTTGAAAGATGCATCAGGCAAATTTTTATACACTGCTTAGGTTTCCAGCTTTTCAGGGTCACACTGCTGGAAATTTCTAGATACCTGATGTTTACTCATTAACATGAGTGGAAACAAAGTCTTGGAAAAGAAAAGTTTAGGAGGAAGGTAGTGCTAGGCAAGTATATGTTGAGGGGAAGAGAGAGGAAGGGGGAGGAAGAGGAAGAGAAAAAAAAAAAAAAAAAAGGGAGGGAGGGAGGAGGGGAGAATGGTAGGGAGGAGGAGAGGGCTGGGGGAGAAGGATCAGGGCACCGAGTGTTTGTCAGAGGGTTCTCTCCTCGAAAACCCACAGGGTCTATATGAAATGGGCTAGAATTCTCTACCCTCCCAAATCAAAGTCATCATTTCGTGTGTTGCAAGTTTGTCAATTTTTAGAAAGTGATAGCGTTCCAGTCTCAACAGTTCCCCCACTCTATCCTCCCACTCCCTCCTGCTAGGGGTCTGTGTAATTTTCCAGTGGGCTGGAATGAGCCCCTTGGCGCTGCTTATCATCAAAAGGAAGAGAAGGTATTTGTCCTCTCCAATTATCTTGGGGTAACCATGGGAGATCAAGTATGTTGGCTTTGGGGGAATTATGATCTTAAGGCGTTTACTCATCTCACCCAGCACCTCCTCCCAGAACGGCTGAATACTCGGGCAGTCCCACCATATGTGTAGTATAGTTCCTTCACCTCCACATCCCCTCCAGCATTCCCTCCCCGCCTGGGGATAGATCCTGTGAAGCCTCGAAGGGGTGAGGTACCACCGGCTCAGCAGCTTATAGTGCATTTCCTGCAGTCGTGCCGAAACCGAGGCCCTTTTGGTTTTCATAAAGATTTTGTCCCAGTCTTTGGGTGATATTTCTATATTTAGTTCGTTTTGCCATGCTATAGTGTATGACGGGAGTTCCGATCCACCCCTCATCAGGAGCATCCTATATAGGCTTGAGATCAAGTGAGTTGGGGTCTGCTGCATTGCGCACATTGACTCAAACTGAGTCCTGTGCCTGCTCAGGGCAGTGCGTTCCTTGTGCGTAGCATAATAATGCCTGATCTGCGCATACCTGTACCATGATGAGAACATGTTTCCATCCCATTCCATGAGTTCTGAGAGCGGTTTGAGTTTCCCCTGGTGCAAAATGTTAGAGATTGCTGTCTCTCCCAGAGTGTAGCTGCCTCTCCGGATTAGTGGTTCAGTTTCTATACCTAGATCCGGATTGTCATGGACTGGTATATTGGGCAATGTCCTGGAGGAAATAGAGGGTTCCCTTGCCAGGATTTTGTCCCAGATCTTAAGGGTATCAGATACCAACGGGTATGATGAGACCTCCAGGGGGCGTTTCCCCTCTGTGATCCAAGCCAGTGCTCCAGTGTTTCACCTCCCAAGGATCTCACTGTCCACCTGGATCCATCTCTTGTTTGGGGAGTTTCTGCACCACTCAACAATATGCTGAAGAAAGATGGATCTCTGATACTCCCTCAACAATGGTACCCCCAGTCCCCCCTTTTCCCTAGGGAGGTAGATGGTGCGTTTCTTGATCCTGGGCCTGATCTCATTCCATATGTATGATTCCATAGCAGTTTGGATACGGTTAAGATAACCAGTTGCTGCCAGGGCCGGGACTGTCTGCATTATATACAGAACTCTGGGGAGGATGTTCATTTTAACCACCCCGATGCGACCAAGCCACAAGATAGTTTTCTTTTTCCAGTTGTTAAGGTCTTTTATGACCTCAACACTGATATTTTTGTAATTCAGCTCAATAATCTCTGTCAGATCCCGAGTAATCGTGATACCCAGGTAAGTAATGTTATGATCAGCTACCTTTATTGGGCAGCTTGATTTACCGTCAGCAAAGGCGTCCGCAGGGACCGTGATATTCAGTATTTCTGACTTAGATGGGTTGAGGAGAAAATTCGAGACCCGTCCGTAGGACCCGAGCTCCTCCAAAGCTGCCCTCAATGATTCCACGGAGTCTGAGAGGGTGAGAAGTATGTCGTCAGCATACATTGATAATTTGTGTTCTGTTTTTCCTACAACAAAACCCCTCACCTCCCGGTTGACTCTAATTCTGCTCACCAGCACCTCAATAGAGAGGGCAAAGAGGAGGGGGGACAGAGGACACCCCTGCCTTGTCCCATTCCTTATTTGAAAGGTGTTTGAGAGAGTACCATTCACTCTCACCCTGGCATTTGGGGCTGAATATAAGGACATAGCCTTGTTGATGAAGCCAGGTCCAAATCCAAATTTTAGCAAGGTATTCCGAATGAACTGCCAACTGACCCGATCAAACGCCTTTTCAGCATCGGTTGTGACCAGGGCCAGTGGCATATTGTTCACATGGGCGTGGGTTATCAGTTGCAGTACTTTGAGGGTATTGTCTCTTGCCTCCCGAAAGGGGACAAACACCACTTGGTCGGTGGAGACGAGGTCCGGCAGGAATCTGTTTAGGCGAGTTGCCAAGATCTTTGCCAGTATTTTGACGTCTGCATTGAGCAGCGAGATCGGTCTATAGCTCTCAGGCTTATCTTGAGGCTTTCCTGGCTTGGGGATCACCGCTATGTGTGCCTCAAGCATGGAGTTCGGTAGAGTGGGGTAATCTGTGAGTGTGTTGAACAAGTTTGCTAGTTTTGGGACCAGAAGGTCTGCGTAGAGTTTATAATATTTGAGTCCGTAGCCATCTGGCCCGGGGACTTACCCGTTGGTAGATCTTTTATAGCTTTGTGGACTTCCTTGTTAGAAAACGGGAGGTCCAGAGACTCAGAGTCTGGCTTAGATAGGGATGGGAGCTCAGTGTTTTCGAGATATGTCAGGATGTGTTCTTCGTCACCCTCAGCTGCTGGGGGTGCTTGTTCATTCTGGCTAGGGGAGGGCAGGTTATATAAGGACTCGTAATAGGTCCGAAAGCTTTCTGCTATTGAATTGCCGTCGGAACACACTATTCCTTGTGCGTCAGTTATATGGTGCACATAAGCTTTTGTTCTCTTTCTCGCAATTGCCCTGGCTAGAAGCTTGCCAGGTTTGTCGCCCTGCTCGAAATAAAGCTGTTTGAGTATAAGAGCTTGTTTTTGATAGCCTTCGTGGAGGAATTGCAATAAAGTTTTCCTGGTGGAGAGCAGATGAGCCAACCGTGCTTCATCTTGGGGGTGGGCCTTATGGGCCTATTCAGCCCTTTCGACCTGAGAGAGGAGGCTATTGTATCGTTCTCTACTAAGTCTTTGAGCTTCGCCTTGTGCTTAATCAAGAGGCCTCTGATGGTGCACTTGTGTGCTTCCCAGATGGTAGTGGCTTTTAGTTGCTCAGAGGCATTGATTTGGAAGAATTCAGTCAGGGCTTTTCGAATTTCTAATTGAAATATTGGATCTGCCAAAAGCGTATCATCCAGCTTCCACACAAAGGGGGTGATTGGAACCATGGGCCATTGTATAGAGCAACTCACCGGCGCATGATCCGACCAGGTGATCGCAAAGATATTGCTACTCCTAGTGATTATGAGTCCTGTGGAGTCAGTGAACAGGTAATCAATCCTAGAGTATTTCCGGTGCGGGTGGGAGTAAAAGGTATAATTTTTCAGCTGTGGGTGGTGTGTGCGCCAAATATTGTGCAGCGCTAATTCCGCTAAGATAGTGGTTATGCACCTCCGTACTTTCTGAGGGGTGCTTGAGATGCCGTTCGAAGTGTCTAGCAAGGGGTCTAGTGCCGCGTTTAGGTCCCCACCAAGGAAGAGGACGCCGGTCCGAAGTTCCATTATTTTACTAGAGACCTTCTGCAAGAAGAGATGCTGGGATGCGTTAGGGCAGTAGACATTGACCAGTGTTATGGGCCTACCATATAGAGTGCCAGTTAAGAGCAAATACCTACCCTCTGGGTCTCTGTGAATCTGTGCCATTTGGAAGGGTATTCCTTCGCGAAAGAGGATTCCTACCCCGTTCCTTTTGTGTGGGCTCGAAGCGAAGTATGCAGTCGGGTAATGTCGACTGAACCACTGAGGCTCATGTGCATTTGAGAAGTGAGTTTCTTGCAGATATACTATGTCTCCCCCCATTCTCTGTAAGTCTCTAAACACTATGGAACGCTTGTTAGGGCTGTTCAGTCCTTTCGTGTTTATGGAGATAAGTTCCAATGGGTGGGCTTTACAGGGTCGTTGCATCTTGTTGTGGGGTAGACCCCGGCTAATAGTAGGGAGAAAGGGGGTAATGTCAGAGGCAACACCCCGAGGAGGTGCGTGCAAGTGGGAGGGGAGCGTAGCAGGGCGCACAGCAAGAGGAGTGGGTGGGCACAGGGAGGGGAGCTGACAAGGAGTGGGAAGAGGGGGGAGGAGAGGAAGAGGAGAAAAAAAAAAAAAAAGGGGGGGGAGGGAAAGGTGAAGAAGGGTGAAAAGTGGCGAAGAGAGTATGTGTAAAAGGGTTAGTTCAGTTACAGAAGAGGGTCCTTCTTAAGATGGGTATGGGTTGCTCTACTAAAAGTTTGCAACCTATGTAACAGTTCAAGAGTAAGAGGAAGATGAGGTGGGGGAACTAGAAGAAGAAGGAAGAGAGAGGAAGGAATAAAGAGAAAAAAAAGGTTTTTGCAATAAACAACAATATAATCAAGTTTTGTATTTTACAGTGCAATATCTATATCAACTACTAAACCAAACAGGGGTAGTTGTCCCTGTGTACCACCCTTAGTTTAGGCATGTGCATTTCTGTGTGATAGTCTAATAATGTTTGTCCAACCCTTCCTATGTCGGATCCTCTTCATGGGCATCAGACAGAGGAAGCATGTGCCATATACCGGTAATCTAGTGGGTTGAAATGTTCTTAAAGCGTGAAGTAGCTAATTATGTATTATGCTGGAGCTTCCGCCTTCTGAGAGATACTCCATATGAGGCCTATTTAGCTGTTGTGCTATTCTATGTGTACAACCCTGTATTCTTAAGATATTATAATAAAACCCCCTGACAGTTAAACAAGTTGTTGATGCTTTGTGGCTCCTACTTCTCTGCTTATCGTTTTATTATATTTCTAAAGTTAGATGCCCCTGAAGAGAGCTACCTGACTATGTCCACCGACAAGGGGACTCTGGCAATGTTCCCTACTCAAATGGATATGTCACATTCCGTCCCAACTAAAGGTTATAACTTTTCATACATAACAAATATCAGATACATAGTTAGAGTAAAATGCAACGTTGCTTCCTATAACATTATTCTAACATGAGGCTGAGTGGTAGATTAAGACTAAACATTAGCACAAAGTTCCACCCTGAAGGCAAAATATCTCTACAAGGCCTGTTGTCCAAATGTCCTGTGTGATTTAAAGAGTCTTTGGCATGGCATATATTATAATTACAACTGTACAAATAAACATACGACCTGAATGCTCTTCAACATCAGTCCAGGGATCAAGGTCCTTGTGTGGGATGGTTAGCTCACTGATGTCAGTGACAAGAGGTGGACTTATTTCAGGGCAGTAGGGGTATGGATACCATACCAAGGTCACCTGTGGAAAGAGTGGGTTCTTCTGCTCATATTTGGTGAGCGTCTTCCTGATTTCTGTGGTTTGGGGCAGCCTCCTCCACTCTAGGTGGCCTGATATCAAGCCCCAGTGCTTGCGCAAAGCCTGGAATATCCTCCGGGGTCTTCAGAGTGTGGGTGGTGTTGTTCTTGGTTGCTATAATACTGGTGGGAAAACCCCATCTGTACGGGATCCGTTTTTCACGAAGAGCTGAGGTAATGTACCTTAAGTCCCTTCTTTTTTGTAGGGTTGCGGGACATAGGTCTAAAAACACCTGGATTTCCGTTCCCCTGAACCTTAGTGGGTGTGGATGCTTGGCTCTTGCAAGCTTAAGCACTTCCTCTTTTTCTTTGAACGAAAGGAATTTCATTATGACATCTCTTGGTGGGGCTCTATTAGGGGGTTTAGGACGCAGCGCCCTGTGGGCCCTTTCAGTTTGTATATCTGGAAGAGTGGGGTCAGCTTTGAGATATTTGACAAAGTCTTGTATATACTGCTGCAGAGCAGGGGGGTCCACAGTCTCTGGGATGCCTCTCAGTCTTAGGTTGCTCCTCCTACTCCTATTCTCGAGGTCTTCTATTCTCTCCATGAGGCCTTGTACAGTGCAATCCTGGGCCTGTAAGTAACTAGCTTGCTGCTGCATATCCGAACTGAGAGTCTCCTGCTTTTCTTCGATCTGTGTGACCCGCCTGCTTACTGCTCCCATGTCTCTCCTGAGTTCACCAAACATATTCTTAAAGTCCAACATTGCGTTTTTAATGTCATCCTTTGAGGAAAGATGCAAAATGTCGTTTTTTGTGAGATATCCGTGTGATTGCATAATGTGTGCTTGGTCATTTGCTTGTGCTAAGTTCTGCTGACCTGTACTATCTTGTGCAGGCTTATTAGAGGGATCTGCAGCTATCAAGAAGTTCTCCATTACTGATGAGTGCGTTCCCTTTTGGGGTTTGTTAGTCTTTTTACTTGTCATGTTGCTGTAAGGCAATGTTATTGCAGAGTGCTTTCTGTGTGACCCTGTTCTCCAACCAGCGTGTCTGGCTGACTACTATGTTGATTTATGCTGGGCACAAAAAGTCTCTCTTCTGCTCAGGTTAGGGGTGAGACGATAAATCCCTTCTGCTATATTGCAGGACCAGTGCTTATACGGGATTGCTTTAATGGGTATTAGACAGTTCTGTCCTGTATTCCCCTAATGCAGTGTGTATGGTGCGTGCCCGGCTCACCCGAGTTTCTGCGGTCCCCAGCGTGTATTGATCTTACCCCTATTGAAGGTCAGTGTGATCCAGGTAAAAGGCTCTCCTCGGTGGGGTCAGAAGGGATCTCCGTCCATGAGAGCAGCGCATGCCGCGCCAGTCCTCCGCTAAGGCCCACCTCTCCAATTTCTCCGGTCGGCCACGTGAATGCGGCCTTCTGCGTGTGGCAATCCCCGATCGAGGTCAGCGGGAGTCAGGTAATGTGTTTTCTTCTGTGGAGTCAGAAGGGGAGCTCAGTCCAAGATGATCTCAGGATCACGGGTAACCACGTGGGTGCGGCCCGTCGGCTCTCGGCCAGATCGCGGTGAGCTGTATCTGCCATCAGGAGTGCAGGTATGCTGCCGTTAGTGGTCTCGGCTAAGCAGGTGGGTCCCGGGGGATGCCCCGCAAGTGAGATGCCTCCTAGTTTACTGCAGGGCCCAGTCTGTTTGAGGGTAGTTGGCGCGCTGCGCGGCTTGTATTGCTGCCTTTTTGTGTCGGCACCTCCGCTCTGCTAATCGCTGCCTTCCAGGACCTGACCAGTAGTGAGCTTTGGGTCAGGGGAGCTTTCCAGAGTACTTTTAGTTTGAGTTAAGCTAAATAATCATCCCTAGTTTTGGCAAAGTATACTCAGGACCACGGAGCACTAACAGATTGCAGCCATTCCGTTCAGTGGCTAGGCTCCGCCCCCCACAATACAGTATTTTAAAATGGGAGTAGCACTCAAATTTTTTTATATAAATATTTGAGACACTGTCTCTTTAAATGTTACGGTACATTTAAACATTGTCTTTCTACATATTTTTTTGTTATTTCACCATTTCGTACCTTACAAATGTATTCAAATGATGTCTGAATATCACGTTTTCAGCACTTAATGTTATGAAAAAAGTTTCCAAGGCCATTATGCTTTGTTACTATCAATGTAAAAAAGTTATGTAAACAAAGATAAGTCAAGTTTTTAAATACCTACTATATATTTTTTTTTTTTTTTTTTTTTTCTTCATATAGATGTAATCCACTTATAAACCTTGTTTAAGGAAATTTAGGGTTCGCTTGTTATTTACTTTGTAGCTTAACGGTGCACTATTTACATGAGACTAACACCATTATTCTAAATAAAGTAAGGAGTTACTAGCAATACAACATATGGCACGCCTAATACTCTGCAACCATAGGACACTGAACATCATGTGATTCCGGCGGACCTGAAATGGAACTACACACAAAATACTACTCGTTTGAGAACTCAAATCTCTTAGATTCTCTCATTGGTTATAATGCAATACCATGTAATTTGAATGTCCGTGATTGGTCTAAATATCTGTGTTTGGCAATCCATTATTGAATTAAATTCAAATTAGAAAATTAAAATCGACATAGTTAAAATTATTATATTTCACTTGCTATACTATGAAGCTGCTATAGCCAAACAAAGATATGATGTTTTTATGCGATTTTTAAGTTGTTCTAAATATTTTTATGTGAATCCAATTTCCTGTTTTCCCACAGGAAATTGGAACCTGTACCATCTGTATTTAAACCGGCAATTAGTGTCATAGCATACAAATTTTTTTAACTGTTTTTACTTGTTTTAAATTTGATCTTGAAAAAGACGTTGAAATGCGTTGAGCTTTTAAAATACTTTTTTTACCACCTTTGGAATAATGAATTGCTTCTTTGCTGTGACATCACCGGAATTCCAGATTTGATGGAGTAAGTTGCTATTTGTAATTGTAAGTAATCTTACATACACCTGATTGGAGCTCTTCCTTGCTTTTAGCAATCTGGATTAATATTATTATTATTATTATTCTTTATTTATAAAGCGCCAAAAGATTCCGCAGCACTGCCCATGGGTATAAGGATAACAGTACAATGGAGAAAACATAATTTATGTAAGAACTTATCTGATAAATTCATTTCTTTCATATTGGCAAGAGTCCATGAGCTAGTGACGTATGGGATATACAATCCGACCAGGAGGGGCAAAGTTTCCCAAACTTTAAAATGTCTATAAATACACCCCCACCACACCCACAATTCAGTTTAATGAATAGCCAAGTAGTGGGGTGATAAAGAAAGGAGTAAAAAGCATCAACAAAGAAATTTTGAATAATTGTGCTTTATACAAAAAAACATAACCACCATAAAAAGGGTGGGCCTCATGGACTCTTGCCAATATGAAAGAAATGAATTTATCAGGTAAGTTCTTACATAAATTATGTTTTCTTTCATGTAATTGGCAAGAGTCCATGAGCTAGCGACGTAAGGGATATCAAATACCCAAGATGTGGAACTGCACGCAAGAGTCACTAGAGAGGGAGGGATAAAAAATAAACAACAGCCAAAAGCTGAAAAAATAATCCACAACCCAAATATAAGTTATTTTTATGAAGAAAAGAAAAACTTAAAATAGCAGCAGAAGAATCAAACTGAAACAGCTGCCTGAAGAACTTTTCTACCAAAAACTGCTTCAGAAGAAGCAAATACATTAAAATGGTAAAATTTAGTAAATGTATGCAAAGAGGACCAAGTCGCTGCTTTGCAAATCTGATCAACTGAAGCTTCATTCTTAAAAGTCCACGAAATGGAGACTGATCTAGTTGAATGAGCTGTAATTCTCTGAGGCGGGGCTTGACCCAACTCCAAATAAGCTTGATGAATTAAAAGCTTTAACCAAGAGGCCAAGGAAATAGCAGAGGCCTTCTGACCTTTCCTAGGACCAGAAAATATAACAAATAGACTAGAAGTCTTCCTGAAATCTTTAGTTGCTTCAACATAATATTTGAAAGCTCTTACCACATCCAAAGAATGTGAGGATCTTTCCAAAGGATTCTTAGGATTAGGAAACAAGGAAGGAACAACAATTTCTCTACTAATGTTGTTAGAATTCACAACCTTTGGTAAAAATTCAAATGAAGTCTGCAAAACCGCCTTATCCTGATGAAAAATCAGAAAAGGAGATTCACAAGAAAGAACAGATAGCTCAGACACTCTTCTAGCAGAGGAGATGGCCAAAAGGAACAACACTTTCCAAGAAAGTAGTTTAATGTCCAAAGAATGCATAGGCTCAAACGGAGGAGCCTGTAACGCCTTCAAAACCAAATTAAGACTCCAAGGAGGAGAAATTGATTTAATGACGGGCTTAATATGAACTAAAGCCTGTACAAAACAGTGACTATCAGGAAGTTTAGAAATCTTTCTGTGAAATAAAACTGAAAGAGCAGAGATTTGTCCCTTAAAAGAACTTGCAGACAAACTCTGAGGATTTTGGGGAACAAGCAAAAGAAATGTCATATAGGTTCCTTGAGAGAGGTTACTCAAAAAGACAGATCAAAAGGGCATGGACACGAGCTAGAAATAGCACCAGGATGGATCTATTATATAAACAACATGTAGCTAAAGTGAATACAGATAAGGTATGTCTAATAACAAAGTTCAACTCACATTGGGGCAAATTGAGACACATAATGAAAAAATATTGGCATATGTTAACTATTGATGATGAACTAAGAGAATATGTAGGAGATTACCCTCTCCTTACAGCACGTAGAGCTAGCAGTCTTAAAGACAAGCTAGTTAGAAGTGAATACATGAAGCAACCTACAACTACATGGCTTAGTGCAAGAGGCAGATGGCAGGGCTGCAGCCCATGTGGGCATTGTGTGTATTGCAGGTTTATACAAAAAAACAGCAAATTTGAAACCTCAACAGGTAAACAATACAACATTAGATAATGGATTACCTGCAACACAACAGGAGTGATCTATCTCTTGCACTGCTCATGTCCCCTATATTACATTGGAAAAACTAAGCGTGACTTGAAAGATAGAGTGAGGGAGCATAGGGATGACATTAAAAATAAGGAACAGGATAGTCTGGTAGCCAGACACTTTGAGCAATACCATAATTCAGATTTCACCATTATGAAAGTGACAGGCATACAACATATAAAACAACATCGCCGTGGAGGAGATGTGGACAATATGTTATTAAGGAGTGAATCCCGCTGGATTTATTGTCTAGACACACTGGCACCTAATGGCCTTAATGAAAAAATAGATTTCTCATGCTTTCTTTAAGATCCTTTTATTTAGGAATGTTGAACGGTTCACTATGTTCTGTAAAATAATTATATCTATCTAGTTAACATAAGAGATATATTGTTTCTGACCCAAAATAACAATGTGTCATAATGTTTTTCACTAGTTTTTGTTTGATACATGCCATTTGCCATTGCCAGTTTGAAACTGCCCCATGATTATCTTTGCAAAAAGTGAAGCGGTGTTACACTGCATGCGCAATCAATTTGTGTGTTTTTTATTCTGTACATAAGTTTGCTGTGTTATATTTTACATTGTCACAAATTAAATATTCAAATGAGCATCCATGCTATATAAATGGAGTACAAGTGCCGTACGCAATCATCTGACGAAGCCCTGAAGTCACCCCACTAAGGGGAGGGGCGAAACGCGTCATGACTGACGTCTGAGAAGCGGCAACTATCGAATTGGAGTATACTTACCTGGCAGTGGTTTTGAACTACCGCATTACTGAGGAGCATTTGCAGTTTTCAGCATTGAAGCCAGCAGCCTTGTTTGTGGAGTTCTGTGTCTTAATATACAAGGAAGCGACTATCTCTGAATGGAAAAGAGGATCATACACAGTTGCTTTTCTGTGAAAATGTCACGCTTTCTGTGAAGCCTGCAGACAGAGGAAACGACACAGGTGTATTAGGAATTTCTACCGCGTATGGTGGTGAGGCTGCTCTTTTCTTGTTATGCTGTTTGGCTCAAATTCAGTAACGCTGGAACTTTATTTTGGCATCATTCCTTTTGCTATAAAGAGCGTGTGATTCACACTAAGTGCTCTGTTGGTTCTGGACATTTGCAACTTTGTATCTAATGTCGGTTTGTTGCCTTTATATCCTTAAAAATGTTATAAATGGAAGCAGTGTTGCTTAATAAATTGTGCTTCACTGCAATTGGTTACTATAACTTTTTGATATAAGGAATTGTTCTGTTCACCAGGCCTGGTTATACATGTATCTCCTTCTTAAATCACACAATTGTTTAGGGTTTTTTTCATGTCTTTTGACATGTTGGGAAAATCAATAATAAACCACTTGTTATGAAGATATCTGAGTGCTGCCTTTTCATTCTTTTTCATAACTTTTTCATTAGTTATGACTTCTCTTTTTTAAGTTTAAGGTTAAATTGGTTATTACTGCAAGCACCTGTCTCTTTAAGAATTTGCAACAATAGTAGAGTGCACAGCAACTCTTGTATATATAAAACTTGCAGACAAACCCCTATCCAAACCATCCTGGAGAAACTGTAAAATTCTATTAATTCTAAAAGAATGCCAAGAGAATTTATGAGAAGAACACTATGAAATGTAAATCTTCCAAACTCGATAATAAATCTTCCTAGAGACAGATTTACGAGCTTGTAACATAGTACTAATTACTGAGTCATAGAAACCTCTATGACTTAATACTAAGCGTTCAATTTCCATACCATCAAATTTAATGATTTGAGATACTGATGGAAAAACGAACCTTGAGACAGTAGGTCCAGCCTTAAAAGAAGTGGCCAAGGTTGGCAACTGGACATCCGAACAAGATCCGCATACCAAAACCTGTGGGGCCAAGCTGGAGCCACCAGCAACACAAACGATTGTTCCATGATGATCTTGGAGATCACTCTCTGAAGAAGAACTAGAGGTGGGAAGATATAAGCAGGTTGATAACACCAAGGAAGTGTCAGCGCATCCACTGCTTCCGCCTGAGAATCCCTGGACCTGGACAGGTATCTGGGAAGTTTCTTGTTTAGATGAGAGGCCATCAGATCTATTTCTGGAAGACCCCACATCTGAACAATCTGAGTAAACACATCCGGATGGAGAGACCACTCCCCTGGATGTAAAGTCTGACGGCTGAGATAATCCACCTCCCAATTGTCTACACCTGGGATATGAACTGCAGAAATTAGACAAGAGCTGGATTCCACCCAAACAAGTATCCGAGATACTTCTTTCATAGCTAGGGGACTGTGAGTCCTACCCTGATGATTGACATATGCCACCGTTGTGATATTGTCTGTCTGAAAACAAATGAATGGTTCTCTCTTCAACAGAGGCCAAAACTGCAGAGCTCTGTTAATTGCACGGAGTTCTAAAATATTAATTGGTAATCTCGCCTCTTGAGATTTCCAAACCCCTTGTGCTGTCAGAGATCCCCAGACAGCTCCCCAACCTGAAAGAAAAAAAAGAGGCCCCTTGAACTAAACGCTGGTGATTTAACCAACACGTCAGAGAGTGTCGAACATTGGGATTTAAGGATATTAATTGTGATATCTTTGTATAATCCTGGCACCATTGATTCAACATGCAAAGCTGGAGAGGTCTCATGTGAAAACGAGCAAAAGAAATTGCGTCCGATGCTGCAGTCATGAGGCGTAAAACTTCCATGCACATAGCCACTGAAGGGAATGACTGAGACTGAAGGTGCCGACATGCTGCAACCAATTTCAAAAGTCTCTTGTCTGTTAGAAACAGAGTCATGGACACTGAATCTATCTGGAAACCTAAAAAGGTGACCCTTGTCTGAGGAATCAAAAAACTCTTTGGTAAATTGATTCTCCAACCATGATTTCAAAGACACAACACAAGTTGATTCGTGTGAGATTCTGCAGAACGTAAAGACTGAGCTAGTACCAAGATATCGTCCAAATAAGGAAACACCGCAATACCCTGTTCTCTGATTACAGAGAGTAGGGCACCCAGAACCTTTGAAAAGATTATTGGAGCTGTTGCTAGGCAAAATGGAAGAGCAACAAATTGGTAATGCTTGTCTAGAAAAGAGAATCTCAGGAACTGATAATGTTCTGGATGAATCGGAATATGAAGGTAAGCATCCTGGCTGCAAGTCTATTGTAGACATAGAATGTCCTTGCTGAACAAAAGGCAGAATAGTCCTTATAGTTTCCATCTTGAAAGTTGGTACGCTTACATAACGATTCAAAATTTTCAGATCCAGAACTGGTCTGAATGAATTTTCTTTCTTTGGGACAATGAATAGATTTGAATAAAACCCCAGGCCTTGTTCCTGAAAAGGAACCGACATGATTACCCCTGAAACCTCCAGATCTGAAACACACTTCAGAAAAGCCTGAGCTTTTACTGGATTCACTGGGATGCGTGAGAGAAAGAATCTCCTCACAGGAGGTCTTTCTCTGAATCCAATTGGGTACCCCTGAGAGACAATGCTCTGAATCCATTGATTTTGGACAGAATTTATCCAAATATCCTTGAAAACCCTTAATCTGCCCCCTACCAGCTGTGCTGGAATGAGGGCCGCACCTTCATGTGGACTTAGGGGCTGACTTTGGTTTCTTGAAAGGCTTGGATTTATTCCAATTTGAGGAAGACTTCCTTGGAGGAAGGATTAGGTTTTTGTTCCTTATTTGGTCGAAAGGAACGAAAACGATTAGAAGCCTTATATTTGCCTTAGGTTTTTTATCCTGAGGCAAAAAAACTCATTTTTAACAGTTGAAATAATAGAATCCAACTGAGAACCAAATAAATTATTACCTTGGAAAGAAAGAGATAGTAATCTAGACTTAGATGTCATATCAGCATTCCAAGATTTGAGCCACAAAGCTCTTCTAGCTAAAATAGCTAAATACATGGATCTAACATCAATTTTGATAATATCAAAAATAGCATCACAAATAAAATGATTAGCATGTTGCAGTAAGCGAACAATGCTAGATATGTCAGAATCCAATTCTTGTTGCGCTAAATTCTCCAACCAAAAAGTTGAAGTAGCTGCAACATCAATCAAAGTAATTGCAGGCCTAAGAAGATGACCTGAATATAAATAGACTTTCCTTAGATAAGATTCAAGCTTCCTATCTAAAGGATCTTTAAAGGAAGTACTTTCTTCCATAGGAATAGTGGTTCGTTTAGCAAGAGTAGAAATAGCCCCATCAACTTTGGGGATTTTTTCCCAAAACTCTATTGCAACCGCTGGTAAAGGATACAATTTTTTAAACCTTGCAGAAGGATTAAAAGGAGTACCTGGCTTATTCCATTCCTTAGAAATAATGTCAGAAATAGCATCAGGAATAGGAAAAACGTCTGGAGTAACCACAGTAGGTTTTAAAACAGCATTTAAACATTTACTAGTTTTAATATCAAGAGTACTGGTTACCTCAATATCCAAAGTAATTAACACTTCTTTTAACAAAGAACGCATATGCTCTATTTTAAATAAATAAGTAGATTTGTCAGTGTCAATGTCTGAGGAAGGATCTTCTGAATCAGATAGATCCTCATCATAAGTGAATAATTCATTATTTTGTCGGTCATTTGAAATTACATCAACTTTATGAGAAGTTTTAAAAGACCTCTTACGCTTATTGGAAATGCAGACAAAGCCTTCTGAATAGAATCCGTAACGAATTCTTTAAAATTCACAGGTATATCATGTACATTAGAAGTTGAAGGAACTGCAACTGGTAATGTACTATTACAGATGGACACTCTATCTGCATGTAAAAGTTTATCATGACAACTAATACAAATGATAATAGGAGATATAATCTCCACAATTTTACATCAAATGCACTTAGCTTTGGTAGAACCGATGTCAGGCAGCAAAGTTCCAGCAGATACTTCTGAGGCAGGATCAGACTGAGACATCTTGCAGAATGTAAAAGAAAAAACAACATATAAAGCAAAATTATCAATTTCCTTATATGACAGTTTCAGGAATTGGAAAAAAATGCAAATAGCATAGCCCTCTGACTTAGAAAAAGGCAAGAGGCAAAAGCAATGGGGCAATAACTAATGAAAAAAGTTTGGCACCAAGTATGTTGCACAACGTAACTAGAAATTTTTTTGGCGCCAACCATGTCCGGAAGTGACACACTCGTGTCACTAACGACGCAACCCTGTGTGAACCCCTACGTCAACTACAACACCGGAAATGACGAACTTGCGTCAACGGACGTGCCTTTTTGAGACAAAAATTCTTGCGCCAAGAATGATGCAATAAAGAGTGGCATTAAGCGCACCCTCAAGCCTAAGACAGCCCACAAATTAAAACAAGTTGTCAATTGAAAAAAAGACTAAACCCCAGGTAAGAAAAATATTTCTCAATATTAACTTTCCCAAATATGAAACTGACAATCTGCAAAAGGAAATACATGAACCTGACTCATGGCAAATATAAATACAATACATATATTTAGAACTTTATATAAATGCATAAAGTGCCAAACCATAGCTGAGGTGTCTTAAGAAATAAAAACATACTTACCAAAGACACCCATCCACATATAGCAGATAGCCAAACCAGTACTGAAACATTTATCAGTAGAGGTAATGGTATATGAGAGTATATCGTCAATCTGAAAAGGGAGGTAGGAGATGAATCTCTACGACCGATAACAGAGAGCTAGTGATGTCGCAAACCTAAAAATTTCAGTTTGCGAACGTCGAACAGGAACTTCCACAACTGTTTGCGAAAGGGCGAACCGGGCGAACCGCCATAGACTTCTATAGACAGGCGAACTTTAAAACCCACAGGGACTCTTTCTGGCCACAATAGTGATGGAAAAGTTGTTTCAAGGGGACTAACACCTGGACTGTGGCATGTCGGAGTGGGATCCATGGCAAAACTCCCATGGAAAGTTACATAGTTGATGCAGAGTCTGGTTTTAATCCATAAAGGGCATAAATCACCTAACATTCCTAAATTGTTTGGAATAACATGCTTTAAAACATCAGGTATGATGTTGTATTGATCAGGTAGTGTAAGGGTTACGCCCGCTTCACAGTGACATACCAAACTCCCCGTTTAAAGGGACAGTCTACACCAGAATTTGTATTGTTTTAAAAGATAGATAATCCCTTTATTACCCATTTCCCAGTTTTGCATAACTAACACATTTATAATAATATACTTTTAACCTCTGTGATTATCTTGTGTCTAAGCCTCTGCAAACTGCCCCTTTTTTCAGTTCTTTTGACAGACTTGCAGTCTAAACAAACAAGAATGCCGCTTAAGGTAAAACGTCGTACTTTATTGGTCAATGATTAAAAACTTGGTGCCAGCGTGCAGTAACAAGTGGTTTAAAACAGCTGCTTAGTCACAAACAGGCCAGTCTGATGCGTTTCGGCTGATGTGCCTTATTCATAGACTTAATTTAGTTAATTCACCTGTGGGGCTTTAAATGCCCCCTCACAATCTGATTGGTAGCCTGAAAATGTGTCTGTACAAACTCCACCCTTATGTTTAATCGACATTGGTTGAAACCTTCATCACACAACACACCCTTCTCATTCATAAAACCTGTCACAGTTACCTACTACACAGAAGAACACATACTTATACAGATATGGCCTGTCACATCACGTCTATAGACAACCTCATTGTGTCCCACAGTATTTTCAAATGGTCATTCTAACAATGATCTCCAAATCCTAACTCACATAGTGTACTTTGTACAGACTAGTGGCATTATAAATTGCTTAGGTGGTATCCTAATTTGTTTATCAAACTTTAGTTGAACTAATGCAGTAATTAACTTAGTAATCTGCTGCTCACATAGTTAAAGTTATAAATAAATGCCAAATTTCTTGTTAATGGTACATCATTAACTTTTGGTGCCCTTAAAGCCTCAAAATCAAAGTAAAGGGTACTTTATTTGTTATTTGAACCATATATTTTAAACTTTAGATGTCAGTAACTGAAAAAGGTGTGTACCAGCCCCTATCTATCTTGTCACAAGGGATCATTGTGTACTGCTATATTCATCTAAATAGCCATTTACTATATGGGGTAAGCTTTCCCTTACCTCTAATCCTTTGTATTAACATTCTTTCAATTAGTTGTGGCATAAAAATAGCCACAGAAGTCATGAATTTAAACATGATTTATTCATTGTTCTCACTAAAGGACACAAACATATTATTCTGTTTTTAAGGAGTTAGAGATCAGTACACATGTATCCTATCCTTTCATCTACTCCCAGAAGTTAATGATGTCATCTGCTATATTAAAACCCACTGGTCTCCGTGTATTAAGAGTGAAGATCCAGTATGCCTCTCTATGTAATAGCTCTTGCATCCTGTTACCCCCTCTGGCTTTTTGTCTATCACCTCTATGATCATCCATCTGAAACTACCAACATCACCATGATGGTCATATAGAAAGTGTTTTGCTACTCCTGTAGCTGTTTTTTCTTTGTCAATATCATTAAGGTGCTCCCTTATTCTTGCTCGAGCCTTTCTTGAGGTGCACCCCACGTATTGCAAATTGCAAACGTTACATATCACCAGGTACACAACAAATTCAGACCTACAATTAGTACATCTTTGGCATTCAAAAACCCTCTGTGTATGAGGATTGAAACACTTTACTTATTAGGGCATAGCCACAGGCTGTGCAGCTTCTAGTGCCACATTTGTAATGCCCTTTGCAGCTTAACCAGCTGCTCTCCTTTTTTGAGGGCTTAAGCATACTAGGGGAAATCATGTTTCCAATGGTGATATTTCTCCTTGGTACAAATCTGCAACCTTTGTCTATCACATTTTTTAAGATGTCATCACCTCTTAGAATCTGAAGGTTCTTTTTAATGATGTTACAAATCTTATGAAACTGACTGGTATACGTTGTCACAAAGGTAATTTCACTTCGAGTTTCCTGTCTAGGGGGTTTTGATAGTAACAATGCTTCTCTGGGCATACTCATGACTTCTCTCTGAGCTCTTTTTATAGGGCCCTCAGGGTATCCCATTTCTCTCAGTTTTTTCATGAGAGACTCACTTTCTGTTGCAAAGTCTAACTCATCAGAGCAATTGCGTTTAGCCCTGATGAGCTGACCCTTCGCCACACCATAATGCATATGGCATGGGTGACTACTTCTCGCATGAATCAAAGAATTGGCTGAAATAGGCTTAGTGAAGAGTCTCGTCCTAACCCCACCAGCAACGCTGTCACCTATTAACGTGATGTCAAGGTATTCCACCTTTGTCTTGTCAAAACAATGGGTAAATGACAAGCCCACATCGTTACTGTTGAGGTACGACACAAACTGTTCACTTTCTTCCCTGCTGCCTGCCCAAACAAACAGCAGGTTGTCTATATAGCGCTTGTAGCCAACTATCTGTTCACCAAAGGGATTCGTATCTGCAAAGACGTGGGACAGCTCCCACCAGCCCATAAACAAATTAGCATAGGCTGGGGCGAAATTGGCCCCCATCGCTGTCCCACACCTTTGCAGATAAAAACGTCCATTAAAGCTGAAAAAATTATGATCAAGCAAAAATTCAATAACTCGAACAATGTAGTCCCTAAGTTCAAGCGAGTAGTCACTCAGAAAGTCTAGCATGTACTTGATGGCCTGTAAGCCCTTATCGTGTGGTATGGCGGAATATAATCCCACCACATCCACCGTAAACCAGCAATATTCTGAACACCACATGATCTCACCCACACAATTCAACAAATGTTTAGTGTCGCGGAGGAAGGTTGGTAACTTCCACACTAGGGGTTGTAACAGGGACTCAAGCCAATTTGACAGATTTTCAAATAGTGAGCCGATCCCTGAAACAATCGGTCTGCCCTTTACATTCTCGATGGACTTGTGCACCTTCGGCAGGTGATGGAAAATCGGTATCACTGGTTCCTTCACTTTAAGATACTCAAAGGTGCACAAGTCCATCAAGCCCCCCTCCAGACCATCATCAAGCAGATCTCTCAGCTCTGCCTGAAACCTGACTGTGGGGTCATAGGACAGTCTCTGATATACCTCCCCATCACTGAGCTGTCTATCTGCCTCCAGTATATAATCTGATTCGGCCATGACAACTATTGTGCCGCCTTTGTCTGCATTCTTTATCACTATGCCTTGTCTCTCTTTCAGTTTTCTCAAACCCTCCTTTTCTATGTGAGTGAGATTATGTGTATGATTGCCGCTTTCAGGTTTGAGCTTAATCAAATCCTCCTCAACCCTCTTATAGAAACTCTCCAACACTTCTCCCCTGTAGTGAGTTGGATAAAATGTAGATTTATTTTTATACCCTGTGTGGCTGCCCTTTTGTGTCAATTCTCCCATACTCTCTCTCTCTAGCTGACTTAAGGTTAGGAGATCAATAGTGTCCCTGAAGAGAAAACAATCATTCACCACTTGTCCAGTTTCTGACTTCAAGCCCCTGACACACCCTGGAGGTTGTTCTGAAGATTGATCGCCATAATAAAACTTCTTTATGGTCAAATTACGAACAAACCTGTTGACATCCATGAGTGTGTCGAATACCTTGAAGTCAGCTGCTGGAACAAAATTTAGACCTAGTTCTAAGACCATGATTTCTTCAGTACTCAGTTCAATACTTGTGAGGTTAATAACCCTCATATTTTGTTTTGTTTTCCTCTTCTCAATGTGTACTGTTCTCGTCTGGCTAGTGGTTCTTTTCCTTTTCCTCTTCCCCCTACCACCACTGTCCCGCCCCCCTGCCCTCTGTCCTCTTCCTCCCGAAAAACCTGAGAGTCTACGGGTGATGGATTGGGCTTGGGCTGTGTGTCTAGTGTGGTAGAATATTTGTTCATTCTATTACCACCTCTACCTCTATTTTTCAGTATACCTACAACCCCTGTAGGGGCGGTGGCTGATGGTTGTGGAGTACTATCATTGTCTATAGACAGGATGGATTCTGGACTTTCATTAAATGTATTATTAAGGGGTCCTTCTTCCTCGGATGAACCCCCACTTGTTGCATAACCTACAAAATCTCGCATGTCAGTGTCTTCACTTGAATCAGTGTCTACAAATGTCACTTGTCTCCTTCCTTGTTCTGGTGGCTGACCCTTTACTCCTGATGTATTTCCTTTCTTGTTATTAAACCTCCTTGATTGTCTCAATCTCCTTGGATTCTGTGAATTCCACTGATAAACCCTGTTATTGGTGTAATCCTCAGTGTCCCTGACATATTTGCAGTATTTCAGTCTATCCACATCTCTTTTGAGATTATCTATCGTCTCCCTTAGAATTATGTCCAACTGTTCATATTTGTCATGGTCAACAAATTTGTTAAGGTCTTTCTGTATGTCCTTAATGTGTCTCCTAGTTTCTTCAAGTTTTTGATCTTTATACTTGATAATTACGTTCATTAATTTGATGGAGCATTCTGTAAGTGTGTCGTTCCATTCACTAATAAACCACTCCTCTGTGACCTGGAAGGAGGGATACTTTCTGATCCTGAGACCCCTTGGGATCATTCTCATGTCAATGTATTTTTCTAGGGATTTTTTATCCCACCATATCTGATATTCTTTGGTGAGAGTTTTTTCCATCAATAAAAATACATCTGATATTTCCCTTATCTGTGTCTCTGGATTGAAAATATCTTTGAGTGCGGGTCTGTGTCTTTCAATGTCTTCCAAACTTGTGAGTGAATAATAGTTACTGCACATTGCTGGTCTATTATCCATGTTTAAACTGCCTGTGTACAACTTTTGATATATCCGTGATATCTGTCAACAGTTCATGTGCCTTTTTAAAGTACTGATATAAACACTCAGAATGTGTCAAGAATGTTACTTTATGTTCACACAATATAGGAGCTCATTCATGTAATACACTTCGATCATCAATAATAATAATTGTGATATAAAAAAGTAGACTCTAAATTGAAGTTACCTGTCAGAAGTCCTGGATGCACTGTCTTGGAGTTCGGAAGAGAAAGTGATACAAACATATGAAAAAGGTACTCCTCTGACTTTAGGGGATCCGCTCTGCTTACGGTAGCTGTGAAAGGAAAGATCTCACCTTCAAACACCTCTTTTACTCTGCCCCAGTGGTTGCCGTCTCCTCGATATCTGTCCTCACCACTTGACCGTGATCGCGGAACTCTTCGGACGGCATCTGACGTCACTCCCTCGTGACCGCACCTGGCCTATCTCGGGGCAGATCTAGTGAACCGGTGTCTAACTATTCTCCAGCTCCTACCGATCCTGGCAGAAAATTTGATTACATTGACCCGGAGCTCTCACCGGTGATTTCGGGCTAACAGCCCTCTTGCAGCAAGCAATGGCCCTCTTCCCTGGCCGGACAATATCCAAACAAACAAGAATGCCGCTTAAGGTAAAACTTTGTACTTTATTGGTCAATGATAAAACAAACAGGCCAGTCTGATGCGTTTCGGCTGATGTACCTTATTCATAGACTTAATTTAGTTAATTCACCTGTGGGGCTTTAAATGCCCCCTCACAATCTGATTGGTAGCCTGAAAATGTGTCTGTACAAACTCCATCCTTATGTTTACCATTAACAAGAAAATTGGCATTTATTTATAACTTTAACTATGTGAGCAGCAGATTACTAAGATAATTACTGCATTAGTTCAACTAAAGTTTGATAAACAAATTAGGATACCACCTAAGCAATTTATAATGCCACTAGTCTGTACAAAGTACACTATGGCCTAGATTTGGAGTTTTGTCGGTAACGACCCCGAAAAACTAACGCCGGCTTTTTTCTGGCCGCACCATAAAAATAACTCTGGTATCGAGAGTCCACATAAAGGCTGCGTTAGGCTCCAAAAAAGGAGCGTAGAGCATTTTTAACGCAGCTTCAACTGTCGATACCAGAGTTGCTTACGGACGCGGCCAGCCTCAAAAACGTGCTCGTGCACGATTCCCCCATAGGAAACAATGGGGCTGTTTGAGCTGAAAAAAACCCAAACACCTGCAAAAAAGCCGCGTTCAGCTCCTAACGCAGCCCCATTGTTTGCTATGCGGTAACCCTTCCTACGTCTGCACTTAACACTCTAACATGTACCCCGAGTCTAAACACCCCTAACCTTACACTTATTAACCCCTAATCTGCCGCCCCCGCTATCGCTGACCCCTGCATATTATTATTAACCCCTAATCTGCCGCTCCGTAAACCGCCGCTACTTACATTATCCCTATGTACCCCTAATCTGCTGCCCCTAACACCGCCGACCCCTATATTATATTTATTAACCCCTAATCTGCCCCCCACAACGTCGCCTCCACCTGCCTACACTTATTAACCCCTAATCTGCCGACCGGACCTGAGCGCTACTATAATAAAGTTATTAACCCCTAATCCGCCTCACTAACACTATCATAAATAGTATTAACCCCTAATCTGCCCTCCCTAACATCGCCGACACCTAACTTCAATTATTAACCCCTAATCTGCCGACCGAATCTCGCCGCTATTCTAATAAATGTATTAACCCCTAAAGCTAAGTCTAACCCTAATACTAACACCCCCCTAAGTTAAATATAATTTAAATCTAACGAAATTAATTAACTCTTATTAAATAAATTATTCCAATTTAAAGCTAAATACTTACCTGTAAAATAAATCCTAATATAGCTACAATATAAATTATATTTATATTATAGCTATTTTAGGATTTATATTTATTTTACAGGTAACTTTGTATTTATTTTAACCAGGTACAATAGCTATTAAATAGTTAAGAACTATTTAATAGCTAAAATAGTTAAAATAATTGCAAAATTACCTGTAAAAGAAATCCTAACCTAAGTTACAAATAAACCTAACACTAGACTATCAATAAATTAAATAAATAAACTACCTACAATTACCTACAATTAACCTAACACTACACTATCAATAAATTAATTAAATACAATTGCTACAAATAAATACAATTAAATAAACTAGCTAAAGTACAAAAAATAAAAAAGAACTAAGTTACAAAAAATAAATTTTTTTTTACAAACATAAGAAAAATATTACAACAATTTTAAACTAATTACACCTACTCTAAGCCCCCTAATAAAATAACAAAGCCCCCCAAAATAAAAAAAATGCCCTACCCTATTCTAAATTACTAAAGTTCAAAGCTCTTTTACCTTACCAGCCCTGAACAGGGCCCTTTGCGGGGCATGCCCCAAGAAATTCAGCTCTTTTGCCTGTAAAAAAAAACATACAATACCCCCCCCCAACATTACAACCCACCACCCACATACCCCTAATCTAACCCAAACCCCCCTTAAATAAACCTAACACTAAGCCCCTGAAGATCATCCTACCTTGTCTTCACCATGCCAGGTTCACCGATCGGTCCAGAAGAGCTCCTCCGATGTCCTGATCCAAGCCCAAGCGGGGGGCTGAAGAGGTCCACGATCCGGCTGAAGTCTTCATCCAAGCGGGCCAGAAGAGGTCTTCCATCCGATTGAAGTCTTCATCCAAGCGGCATCCATCCGGAGCGAAGCGGCAGCATCCTGAAGACCTCCACCGCGGAACATCCATCCTGGCCGACGACTGAACGACGAATGACGGTTCCTTTAAATGACGTCATCCAAGATTGCGTCCCTCGAATTCCGATTGGCTGATAGGATTCTATCAGCCAATCGGAATTAAGGTAGGAATATTCTGATTGGCTGATGGAATCAGCCAATCAGAATCAAGTTCAATCCGATTGGCTGATCCAATCAGCCAATCAGATTGAGCTTGCATTCTATTGGCTGATCGGAACAGCCAATAGAATGCGAGCTCAATCTGATTGGCTGATCGGATCAGCCAATCGGATTGAACTTGATTCTGATTGGCTGATTCCATCAGCCAATCAGAATATTCCTACCTTAATTCCGATTGGCTGATAGAATCCTATCAGCCAATCGGAATTCGAGGGACGCCATCTTGGATGACGTCATTTAAAGGAACCTTCATTCGTTGTTCAGTCGTCGGCCAGGATGGATGTTCCGCGGTGGAGGTCTTCAGGATGCTGCCGCTTTGCTCCGGATGGATGCCGCTTGGATGAAGACTTCAATCGGATGGAAGACCTCTTCTGGCCCGCTTGGATGAAGACTTCAGCCGGATCATGGACCTCTTCAGCCCCCCGCTTGGGCTTGGATCAGGACATCGGAGGAGCTCTTCTGGACCGATCGGTGAACCTGGTATGGTGAAGACAAGGTAGGATGATCTTCAGGGGCTTAGTGTTAGGTTTATTTAAGGGGGGTTTGGGTTAGATTAGGGGTATGTGGGTGGTGGGTTGTAATGTTGGGGGGGGTATTGTATGTTTTTTTTTACAGGCAAAAGAGCTGAATTTCTTGGGGCATGCCCCGCAAAGGGCCCTGTTCAGGGCTGGTAAGGTAAAAGAGCTTTGAACTTTAGAAATTTAGAATAGGGTAGGGCATTTTTTTATTTTGGGGGGCTTTGTTATTTTATTAGGGGGCTTAGAGTAGGTGTAATTAGTTTAAAATTGTTGTAATATTTTTCTTATGTTTGTAAATATTTTTTTATTTTTTGTAACTTAGTTCTTTTTTATTTTTTGTACTTTAGCTAGTTTATTTAATTGTATTTATTTGTAGCAATTGTATTTAATTAATTTATTGATAGTGTAGTGTTAGGTTAATTGTAGGTAATTGTAGGTAGTTTATTTAATTAATTTATTGATAGTCTAGTGTTAGGTTTATTTGTAACTTAGGTTAGGATTTCTTTTACAGGTAATTTTGTAATTATTTTAACTATTTTAGCTATTAAATAGTTCTTAACTATTTAATAGCTATTGTACCTGGTTAAAATAAATACAAAGTTACCTGTAAAATAAATATAAATCCTAAAATAGCTATAATATAATTATAATTTATATTGTAGCTATATTAGGATTTATTTTACAGGTAAGTATTTAGCTTTAAATTGGAATAATTTATTTAATAAGAGTTAATTAATTTCGTTAGATTTAAATTATATTTAACTTAGGGGGGTGTTAGTATTAGGGTTAGACTTAGCTTTAGGGGTTAATACATTTATTAGAATAGCGACGAGGTTCGGTCGGCAGATTAGGGGTTAATAATTGAAGTTAAGTGTCGGCGATGTTAGGGAGGGCAGATTAGGGGTTAATACTATTTATGATAGGGTTAGTGAGGCGGATTAGGGGTTAATAACTTTATTATAGTAGCGCTCAGGTCCGGTCGGCAGATTAGGGGTTAATAAGTGTAGGCAGGTGGAGGCGACGTTGAGGGGGGCAGATTAGGGGTTAATAAATATAATACAGGGGTCAGCGGTGTTAGGGCAGCAGATTAGGGGTACATAAGGATAACGTAGGTGGCGGTCGGCAGATTAGGGGTTAAAATTTTTTTTTAGAGTGTCGGCGATGTGGGGGGACCTCGGTTTAGGGGTACATAGGTAGTTTATGGGTGTTAGTGTACTTTAGAGTACAGTAGTTAAGAGCTTTATAAACCGGCGTTAGCCCAGAAAGATCTTAACTACTGACTTTTTTCCTGCGGCTGGAGTTTTGTCGTTAGATGTCTAACGCTCACTTCAGAAACTACTCTAAATACCGGAGTTAGAAAAATCCCATTGAAAAGATAGGATACGCAATTTACGTAAGGGGATCTGCGGTATGGAAAAGTCGCGGCTGGAAAGTGAGCGTTAGACCCTATTTTGAGTGACTCCAAATACCGGCGGTAGCCTAAAACCAGCGTTAGGAGCCTCTAATGCTGGTTTTCACGGCTAACGCCAAACTCTAAATCTAGGCCTATGTGAGTTAGGATTTGGAGATCATTGTTAGAATGACCATATGTGTTCTTCTGTGTAGTAGGTAACTGTGACAGGTTTTATGAATGAGAAGGGTGTGTTGTGTGAAGGAAGGTTTCAACCAATGTCGATTAAACATAAGGGTGGAGTTTGTACAGACACATTTTCAGGCTACCAATCAGATTGTGAGGGGGCATTTAAAGCCCCACAGGTGAATTAACCAAATTAAGTCTATGAATAAGGCACATCAGCCGAAACGCGTCAGACTGGCCTGTTTGTGACTAAGCAGCTGTTTTAAAACACTTGTTACTGCACGCTGGCACCAAGTTTTTATCATTGACCAATAAAGTACGAAGTTTTACCTTAAGCAGCATTCTTGTTTGTTTGGATATTGTCCGGCCAGGGAAGAGGGCCATTGCTTGCTGCAAGAGGGCTGTTAGCCCGAAATCACCCGTGAGAGCTCCGGGTCAATGTAATTAAATTTTCTGCCAGGATCGGTAGGAGCTGGAGAATAGTTAGACACCGGTTCACCAGATCTGCCCCGAGATAGGCCAGGTGCGGTCACGAGGGAGTAACGTCAGACGCCGTCTGAAGAGTTCCGCGATCACGGTCAAGTGGTGAGGACGGATATCGAGGATATGGCAGCCACCAGGGCATAGTAAAAGAGGTGTTTGAAGGTGAGATCTTTCCTTTCACAGCTACCATAAGCAGAGCGGATCCCCTAAAGTCAGAGGAGTACCTTTTTCATAGACTTGCAGTCTAGTAAATCAGTGCCTGCTCCCAGATAACTTCTCGTGCACGAGCACAGTTTTATCTATATGAAATACGTGAACTAACACCCTCTAGTGGTGAAAAACTGTTAAAATGCAATCTGAAAGAGGTGGGCTTCAAGGTCTAAGAAATTAGCATATGAACCTCCTAGGTTAAGCTTTTAACTAAGAATACCAAGAGAACAAAGCAAAATTGGTGATAAAAGTAAATTGGAAAATTGTTTAAAATTACATGCTCTATCTGAATCATGAAAGTTTATTTTGGCCTAGACTGTCCCTTTAACGCACCGTAAACAACCGCAAACAGTCCATTTGCACAACTGCAAACTCCCCATTTGCACAAGGTTGGATACCAAGCTAGCCATGTCCCATTCCTTGTTCTCACTGATGTCATTGAAAGTCTCTTCCTCCACCCAGCCACGTACAACACCAAGGGTCCCCAAAAGGTGACAACAAGCCCCCTGGGACGCCTGCTGTGTTTGGTCTTCCACCTCCTCAAAGCCACCTTCCTCCTCTGACTCCTCTTCTTCAGACTCCTCTCTCTGCATTGTCTGTCTCTGCGTTATTATAAGGTGTGTTAAGTAGTACTATTCCTATCAGTTTAATCCTTTTACGTCCCCTATCAGGGGACGTGTATATGGCATCGATTTTAGGAACCGGGAGATGGAAAAAGATTCTTGGTCGGTCCTCCTACTTCAAATTTGGGGCACTGCGCGTGAAATCTAATGTGCCACCAGATATGAGTGGTGTGTTAAGTAGTTCTATTCTTATCAGTTTAATTCCTGTTACGTCCCCTATCAGGGGACGTGTATATGGTATCGATTTTAGGAACCGGGAGATGGAAAAAGATGCTTGGTCTGTCCTCCTACTTCAAATTTGGGGCACTGCGTGTGCAATCTAATATGCCACCAGATATGAGTGGTGTGTTAAGTAGTTCTATTCTTATCAGTTTAATCCCTGTTACGTCCCCTATCAGGGGACGTGTATATGGCATAGATTTTAGGAACCGGGAGATGGAAAAAGATGCTTGGTCGGTCCTCCTACTTCAAATTTGGGGCACTGCGCGTGCAATCTAATGTGCCACCAGATAGGAGTGGTGTGTTAAGTAGTTCTATTCTTATCAGTTTAATCCCTGTTACGTCCCCTATCAAGGGACGTGTATATGGCATCGATTTTAGGAACCAGGAGATGGAAAAAGATTCTTGGTTGGTCCTCCTACTTCAAATTTGGGGCACTGCGCGTGCAATCTAATGTGCCACCAGATAGGAGTGGTGTGTTAAGTAGTACTATTCCTATCAGTTTAATCCCTGTTATTTTTTTTGGGTTGGTTTTTTAAGCCACAGTGCAGCACCAGAGGCCAGAAAAATTAGGCATGTACACATGCCTGAAAAATTAGGTATTGTTGCAGAAAAATTGATGTTTGTTTCCCAGGCAGAAAGTGCCCTAAAGGAAATGTGATGATAGACTGCGCTAGAAAAAGAGGGTATGGCTAGTGAGTTTAGAAAGGACTTCCTCTAAAAGGTCCCAAAAAAGGAGATGCATGCAAAGAGAAAACACACCAGCGCCTAAGATAGGCTATAATACCCAAAGATCACAAAATCTATTTATAGATTAAAATAAATATTTATTACTGAACTATATACATAACAATATGAGGTTCAAATAAAAGACTTTGGTAATTCTCACTCTGTTAGAAAAACTAATGTTTATACAGGTTGGCCAACCTTAAAATCAAATACTACAAAAAGTAATAAGTGTATCTATGAGTGCATATATAAAAACATATATAAAAGCTATCTTAGCATATGAGAAGGAAATATAGCAACACACAGCGATAAAAGCGTATTCACAAATGTTAAAAAACAATATTAATATGAAGTAAAACAGCAGATCGAGGGGATAAGGGATCAGTGCACGGAACACTAGTAAACCAACTTCTAATCGTGGGTGTAATAGATTCTGGATAAGAACAGTCTTTTTTTTAAAAAAGGCCTATTAGTCTGTTGTATCAATGTTCATGTGGCAAAATAAATCAATGAATGACAGATGGATTAAACATATAAGTTCCTGCTAAACCGTATAATTGTGCAGCTGAATGGTACCTTTAGCGGATTCTTTGCAGATTATCCAGTTCTGGTCGTCTGATGTAGAACCACTATTTTGCTTCTAATAGAAGCTAAGCATGGGGATCCTTCAAATTTCTCCGAAGATAGCCGATCGTGAAGCCGGTTTGAAATTCTCGGCGTTCTCCCGCTGTGAACCTGCAGAGTGCGCGCCTTCTCCGGAAGGGGCTCTGATTGGTCCTAGCTTTTTTGGGGGGACTTGCCGCTCGCGATGAGGATACCGGCTCTACGGCTACAGTTGAAAGTGATTTCCAAGACGTCCTATGTGATCTATGCGATCTCCTTAGGTTGGATAAGTTTAGCAGCAACGCGTTTCAACTGAGAATACTCAGTCTTTGTCAAGCTTTTAATCTATAAATAGATTTTGAGAAAGTGCCCTAAAACATTGCGGCTTAAACCCTAGTTGGTGGTGGATAAGTCACGCAAGTCATCCGGCATTCAGAGATCAAATACAGCAGCGTGTGGACCATTTTTAGCCCAAGGCAGCTCATCTCATCAGGCCTTTTTTAGTCGAATGTATCACCCACTGTCAGTCCCTTTGGGATCCATCCCTCATTCATCTTAATAAAGGTGAGGTAATCTAGACTTTTTTGACCTAGGCGACTTCTCTTCTCAGTGACAATACCTCCTGCTGCACTGAAGGTCCTTTCTGACAGGACACTTGAAGCGGGGCAGGCCAGAAGTTCTATCGCAAATTGGGATAGCTCAGGCCACAGGTCAAGCCTGCACACCCAGTAGTCAAGGGGTTCATCGCTCCTCAGAGTGTCGATATTTGCAGCTAAGGCAAGGTAGTCTGCTACCTGTCGGACGAGTCGTTCTCTGAGGGTGGACCCCGAAGGGCTGTGGCGATGCGTAGGACTTAAAAAGCTCTGCATGTTCTCCATCAACAACATATCTGTAAAGCGTCCTGTCCTTGCCGGCGTGGTGGTGGGAGGAGGAGGATTACTTTCACCTCTTCCCCTGTTAGATTCCCATTGTGCTGTGACATCACCCTTATACGCTGTGTAAAGCATACTTTTTAATTTATTTTGGAACTGCTGCATCTATTTCGATTTGCGGTAATTCGGTAACATTTCAGGGACTTTATGCTTATACCAGGGGTCTAGTAGCGTGGACACCCAGTACAGGTCATTCTCCTTAGCCTTTTTATACGAGGGTCCCTCAACAGGCACGACAGCATGAAAGACCCCATTTGCACAAGGTTGGATGCCGAGCTACTCATGTCCCGTTACTCATCCTCAGTGATCTCACTGAAGGTATCTTCTTCCCCCAGCCACGTACAACACCACGGGTACCATATAGGTGACAACGAGCACCCTGGGATGCCTGTTGTGGTTGGTCTTCCTCCTCCTCCTCAAAGCCACATTCCTCCTCTGACTCCTCTTCCTCACAATCCTCTTCCAGCGTTGCCGCAGGTCCAGCAAGCGATGCTGATAAGGCTGTTTCTGGTGGTGATGGTGACCACAACTCTTCCTCTTCACGCTCATCTACGGCTTGATCCAGGACTCTTCGCAGGGCACGCTCCAGGAAGAAAACAAATTGTATGATGTCACTGATGGTGCCTTCGGTGCGACTGACTAGGTTTGTCACCTCCTCAAAAGGACACATGAGCCTATAGGCATTGCGCATGAGCACTCAGTAACGTGGCAAAAAAATCCCAGCTCCGCAGAGGCTGTCCTAGCACCCCGGTCATACAAATACTTGTTAACGGCTTTTTCTTGTTGGAGCAGGCGGTCGAACATTAGGAGTGTTGAATTCCAACGTGTCGGGCTGTCACAAATCAAGCGCCTCACTGGCATGTTGTTTTGCCACTGGATATCGGAAAAGTGCGCCATGGCCAAGTAGGAATGCCTCAAATGGCCACACACCTTCCTGGCCTGCTTCAGGACATCCTGTAAGCCTGGGCACTTATGCACAAAGCGTTGTACGATCAGATTAAACACATGTGCCATGCATGGCACGTGTCAACTTGCCCAATTTCAATGCCGCCACCAAATTACTTCCGTTGTCAGAAACCACTTCGACGATCTCCAGTTGGTGCGGAGTCAGCCACTGATCCACCTGTGCGTTCAGGGCAGACAGGAGTGCTGGTCCGGTGTGACTCTCTGCTTTCAGGCAAGTCAACCCCAAGACGGCGTGACACTGCCGTATCCGGGATGTGGAATAGTAACTGGGGAGCTGGGGGGTGCCTTTGATGTGGAGCAAGATGCAGCATCAGAAGAGGACTCAGCCGAGGAGGTTATGGAAGAGGATGGAGTAGGAGGAGTAGAGGAGGTGGCAGCAGGCCTGCCTGCAAGTCGTGGCGGTGTCACCAACTCCTCTGCAGAGCCACGCATTCCATGCTTGGCAGCCGTCAGAAGGTTTAACCCATGCACAGTGTAGGTGATATACCTACCAACACTCATACACCAAACTCTAAACAGCAGTAGCAATGGATCCTATGGGATACTTAATGTTACAAACTGCTGTTTGTAACTGGCCCTTTAAATGGAAAATTGCCCTGCTTCCCTGCATTTTGGAGAAGCCTATTTGCCAGCCTCCTGCCACATGACTATGGCCCCTGGAAGATTGTGCCCCTGAGGACATATTGACTTTTGTTGGGTGTGTGTGGCCCTTTAAGAACCGTCTGGGGACATATTGTGACTTTGATGAACAATGCCCCTTTAAGACTATGTCCCCAGACCTGTGAAATGACTTGTCCCTGGCTTTCTCCCACTTGGTTCAGTTTCATTGTGTGCCATTAAGAGTTAAATTTTGTTCAGCTTCAAGAAACCTATTCTAAATACAAGTCTGCTCTAATTAGGTTTAGTGATCAACTTTCCCATTGTCTAATCAGACTAGTATTGATAAGGTGGACTGCATTGTTTTATTGTGTGTAATGTTATCTGCTGAAGTAAATGTTGTGGCCTGTCAAAGGGAGTGTCTCTCTATCTAATATCAAATGTGTGATGGGGGATTTTATGCCTCCCCCTGAGAGTGTCCTGTTTGCATGTAACCTGAATAAAAGCAGGCTGTGTGCTCCAGCACATTAGACCTATGTTGACCCTCTAACTTGAAGCTTTGACTCATGTTTGTAGGATACAGCTTATATCACTACAGGGATTGCTGACTATGGTGCTGATGATTCTTTGGTGAGCGCTAGGAGCATCCTTTTCTACGGTCCAACTTCCAGCCAGCCTGGAGGCAACCGTAACATTTGGCGGCAGCGGTGGGATCACGTCCTAGCGCAAGGAGCAGCACCACAACAGCACTGGTATCGTAGGAGAGTAATTGAGGGCAACGCTAGCCACTGCGCAGCGTCCCTACCTACAGCAGCATGGAGCTGACAAGACACTGGTCAGAACCCTGTGAAGAGCACCTCAACCTGATCCGTCGCTATGAGGGCGCTGATTTCGTTCCAGAGGTAAAAAGGCGGCTAGTCCGATATGGTCCAGACCCTGCACAGGAGGTAGTCAGTCGCCTCATCCGGGAATTGGCTACTGAGAACGAAGCGGCACGAGCCTTTGAGCGCCAACTGTGGAGTTTAAGGGTATGGACACCTGGTCTCTCTCCCCAGCTGCAGCATGTTCCACAGGGAGAGGAGAGCAGCGACCTCCCTCCCCAGCGGCAGTATACTGTGCAGAGGGAAGAGACAACCGGTCTCCTTCCCCAACCCCAACCAGAGATACCAGAGGCAGCAGGCCTCATAGACTGGTCCTGGGAGGACCCCCAGCAGGCAGGTGGAGATGGGACCGCAGTCTCTCTACCGGCCCTACAGGGATGCTGGGCAGGCGGCCCAGATCCCCAGCGACAGACCCAGCTACAGGGAGGGGAGAGCATCGACCTCCCTCCCCAGCCGGAGTGTGCCTTCCAGGGAGAGGAGACAACCGGTCTCTCTCCCCAGCCGCAGCATGTTCCACAGGAAGCGGAGAGCATCGACCTCCCTTCCCAACGGCCGCCGGAGTATCAGGAGGAGGAGGTAAGCCAATCTCCCCCTCCCCAGCTAACTCCTAACTTGGGCCCAGGGTTAACAGTGGAGATGTTAACCCCCACTGACCCCCACGTTCCCTTTGCCACCGGGCAGGACTATGCCCCAATTCCCCCAGCAGAAGCGCTGGCACCAGGGCAGAGTGCCGCTGGCCTCTGCCCCCCAAGTACCATCAGCTATTTGCCCAGCTGCGCCAGGAAGGCCGAGGATGCTGCACTTTCATCCTGCAACCTGGAACTTACAGGCCAGTACTACGTATTGTGGGGGGGCTACTTTGCTGCTAGCGATTATTTGTGGGTGGGTTGCGAGACTAACTTGGGCACTGACCGGCAGAAGGTCAGGTGCCTGGTTAGTCTCCCTCCAAAAGGGGAGATATGTTACAAACTGCTGTTTGTAACTGGCCCTTTAAATGGAAAATTGCCCTGCTTCCCTGCATTTTGGAGAAGCCTATTTGCCAGCCTCCTGCCACATGACTATGGCCCCTGGAAGATTGTGCCCCTGAGGACATATTGACTTTTGTTGGGTGTGTGTGGCCCTTTAAGAACCGTCTGGGGACATATTGTGACTTTGATGAACAATGCCCCTTTAAGACTATGTCCCCAGACCTGTGAAATGACTTGTCCCTGGCTTTCTCCCACTTGGTTCAGTTTCATTGTGTGCCATTAAGAGTTAAATTTTGTTCAGCTTCAAGAAACCTTTTCTAAATACAAGTCTGCTGGGATTAGCTCTAATTAGGTTTAGTGATCAACTTTCCCATTGTCTAATCAGACTAGTATTGATAAGGTGGACTGCATTGTTTTATTGTGTGTAATGTTATCTGCTGAAGTAAATGTTGTGGCCTGTCAAAGGGAGTGTCTCTCTATCTAATATCAAATGTGTGATGGGGGATTTTATGCCTCCCCCTGAGAGTGTCCTGTTTGCATGTAACCTGAATAAAAGCAGGCTGTGTGCTCCAGCACATTAGACCTATGTTGACCCTCTAACTTGAAGCTTTGACTCATGTTTGTAGGATACAGCTTATATCACTACAGGGATTGCTGACTATGGTGCTGATGATTCTTTGGTGAGCGCTAGGAGCATCCTTTTCTACGGTCCAACTTCCAGCCAGCCTGGAGGCAACCGTAACACTTAATGACAGTGTTTTCGTTATGTTCCAAGACAATGATAATCAGCAAGCACTATGTGATTAGATAATCTCCAGTGGTGCAACACAATGGTAGGTTTGTGTAATTAATTTAATAACGTATTATTATTAGAAAAGAACGGCATCCACTAGTATATTATTCTCATAACAGATGTGATATCCATTCTATCAGCGTGTGTTTATTCAGATATGTATCCTCCTAATATCATAAAAGATCAATATTCGAACCACAATACACAGTCCCCACACCGGTATCAAAATGACTGTTTTGACAATCACAGTAAATAATTAATTATTATTCCGGTCCTACTCACCGCAGGAAGGGCGAATTTCGATGTATGTGGTGAATGATCCTGTCCGTGTCGATTTCTCCTAGTTGTCCACACACGCTGAACACACCTGCAAGTTAGCTCAGTGATTGCCTGCTATGCAGGCTGTAGTTGTTTGGAAAGAAACACAGGTCATAGGTTGCATTCGCCTCTCCTCAGCGTTTCCCTTGCGCTGATGTAATGCATAAGAATTCCAAAAGAGTTGTAGGAGGTGAATGCAGGCTGCACAACTTGGTTTAGTAAAAAATAAAAATAAGTTTTATTCAATCATTTAAAATTGTTACAAGCACAGATACAAGTGTTACCCAAACACACAGGGGAAAAAGACTGCCTTCCGACGCGTTTCCTGCTCAAACTGAGCACTTCATCAGGGATGGCAGGTGTCTCCCTTCCAAACTATTTATTGGAGTTGAACGACTTAACCCTTTGTGAACAAAATTCAAAATTTAAATGTTCAGTTTATCTTTTCAACAAATGTTGTTACTGAACAAGGGTCCAATGTCTTCAACTTCATCAAATCTCACCATTTTCTAACATAAGTGTCACACTGCTCAGCAATTTCCCCATTTGTTTAAATTGCAAATATATTGAAAGTTAATGTAAATATTTTAGTAACCAGTGTGACACTTATGTTAGAAAATGGTGAGATTTGTTGAAGTTGAAGACATTGGACCCTTGTTCAGTAACAACATTTGTTGAAAAGATAAACTGAACATTTAAATTTTGAATTTTGTTCACAAAGGGTTAAGTCGTTCAACTCCAATAAATAGTTTGGAATGGAGACACCTGCCATCCCTGATGAAGTGCTCAGTTTGAGCAGGAAACGCGTCGGAAGGCAGTCTTTTTTCCCTGTGTGTTTGGGTAACACTTGTATCTGTGCTTGTAACAATTTTAAATGATTGAATAAAACTTATTTTTATTTTTTACTAAACCAAGTTGTGCAGCCTGCATTCACCTCCTACAACTCTTTTGGAATTCTTAGGTGATATACCTGCCCTGACCATGCTTTGCAGACCAGGTATCAGTGGTCAGATGGACCCTTGCCCCAACACTGTGTGCCAGACATGCCATTACTTCCTTTTGCACAATCGAGTACAGGTTGGGGATTGCCTTTTGTGCAAAGAAATTTCGGCCGGTACCTTCCACTGCGGTGTCCCAATAGCTACAAATTTTTTGATCACCTCAGACTCCACTAGCTTGTATGGTAAAAGCTGGCGGGCTAAGAGTTCAGTAAAGCCAGCTGTCAGATGCCGGGCAAGGGGGTGACTTTGTGACATTGGCTTCTTACGCTCAAACATGTCCTTGACAAACACCTGACATGTGGGCAGATGAGCAGGAACTGCTCAAGGCGAGACATGGAGTGGCGGATGGTTGAGAGGGGGCAAGGAGGACAGCAGTGGTTGACGTGGCTGAAGATGCTGGACCAGGAGGAGGATGGCGGCTTTGAGTTTGTGTGCTGCTTGTACTCATGTGTTGATCCCATTGGTGTTTGTGATGTGCGATCATGTGCCTTTGCAAAGCAGTTGTACCTAGGTGGGTGTTGGACTTCCCTCGACTCAGTTTCTTTGGCCCAGGTTGCAAATGGCATCGCTGTTGTCAGAGGCAGACACACACAAAAAATGCCACACTGCTGAGCTCTGTGATGACGGCATTCTGGTTGTGGCAAAAGCATGCGTTGATTGGCGTGCTGTCTGGCTGACCCCGGGTGCCGATGCATGCTGTCTGACTGTGCCACTAGCTCCTTGTGACAACCTCCTTCCAACTCGTCTCCTCCTCCTCTCTGTCTCCCCATCTGAACTTTCCCCCTCTTCTTCTTCTTCTCTTCTAGCAGGCACCCACGTGACATCCACGGACGCATCGTCATCATCAACTGCTTCACTTGTACCTGACAAGTCAGCAAAGGAAGCAGCAGCGGGTACAACATCATCATCATCACACCGTACGTCCATGTGTGTAATGCTGCCTGACTGAGACATTTCCCTGTTATCTACATCCTCTGGCAATAATGGTTGCGCATCACTATCACTCATTTCTTCCAACTGTTGTGTAAATAACTCCTCTGACAGATAAAGTGAAGCGGCTGTGGTGCTAGTGTTGGTGGTAGCGGCAGGCGGGCGAGTGGTAACTTGAGAGGTGCCCGAAGATAAGCTGGAGGAGGATGGTGCGTCAAGGTTCCGAGTGGAAGCTGTAGAAGATTGGGTGTCCTGTGTTAGCCAGTCAACTATGTCCTCAGAAATGTTCGAGTTTGGGGTACGTGGCCTCTGAACACTGGGCATTATTCTAGGGCCAAAGGGAATCACAGCACCACAAACACGACGGACCCTGCGGGGTGGCCTTCCTCTGCCTGTCATTTTTTTTTGATTAGTGGTACTATGCGTGCAAGCTACTGTGACAACAGATATGAGTGGCACTGTGCACTGGCAGAAGTTGGCAGAGTAGACGCTGTAGGCCTGACACACACGCTTGCAGACAACTAACTGCTATTCAATTTATCACAGTCAAAATTGTATTTATTTTTTTTAAATGTACACTACTGTTACACCAGATATGAGTTGCACTGGTGTGACACTGTGCCCTGGCAGGCAGGCACTGAAACGCACACGTGTGAAGGAAACTAACTGCTATTATTTAACACAGTCAAAAAAGTGTTTTTTTTTTTAAATCTACACTACTGTTACACCAGATATGAGTTGCACTGGGGTGACACTGTGCCCTGGCAAGCAGGCACTGAAACGCACACGTGTGAAGGAAACTGACTGCTATTATTTAACACAGTCAAAAAAGTGTTGTTTTTTTTAAATCTACACTACTGTTACACCAGATATGAGTTGCACTGGGGTGACACTGTGCCCTGGCAGGCAGGCACTGAAACGCACACGTGTAAAGGAAACTGACTGCTATTATTTAACACAGTCAAAAAAGTGTTGTTTTTTTTTAAATCTACACTACTGTTACACCACATATGAGTTGCACTGGGGTGACACTGTGCCCTGGCAGGCAGGCACTTAAACGCACACGTGTGAAGGAAACTGACTGCTATTATTTAACACAGTCAAAAAAAGTGTTGTTTTTTTTAAATCTACACTACTGTGACCCCACATTACTCGTTCCTTGATCAATAAATACACAACACTTGATTGGGAGAGAAAAGGCCGCAGCTTATTTATTAACACAAACCAAATAAATTAACATTTCTTTAACTTAACTTTTTACAACATCATTTTAGCCCACCTCAGTGCTTGCTCTTACTTTCTCGTAAGCCCCCACCCCTTCCAGGGCTGGGCGTCCCTCACTTTCTTTTTGCTTACACCTCCATAAATGCCAGCCATATTCCATTAGGCGTAAGCCTCAACAGAAACTAGCAAGCACTTCCGCCCCTGCTGCGACACTACACCAACTTAAATATTCAGGGAGGGAGGGCGGGACACACCTCCTACCATGCTGCTCTGATAAGGACACCTGTGACCTCACTTCCTGAATGGGGTCTTATCAATCCTCCCCAACCCCACCCATCCTGGAATAATCCACTCCTGGGGGGGAAGTGGGGTCACAGGTGCCCTTCTTCCATTCGGTCATCCGGGCCTTTTCTTGACCCCACATTTTCAATTACTCATTCCTTGATCAATAAATACACAAGACTTGATTGGGAGAGAAAAGGCTGCAGCTTATTTATTAACACAAACCAAATAAATTAACATTTCTTTAACTTAACTTTTTACAACATCATTTTAGCCCACCTCAGTGCTTGCTCTTACTTTCTCGTAAGCCCCCACCCCTTCCAGGGCTGGGCGTCCCTCACTTTCTTTTTGCTGACACCTCCATAAATGCCAGCCATATTCCATTAGGCGTAAGCCTCAACAGAAACTAGCAAGCAGTTCCGCCACAACTCGCTCCCTAGCGAGTACCGCCACCTAAAGCTAAGGCCTTTTCAATCCCTTCCTGAAAAGTGAAATTAAACAGATGCAACCCCACTTCATTGAGGTGCACCCCATCCTTAAGGTAAGAAACATTTACCCGACTCTCCTTCAAACTCTACATGGCGTAAGCCAACCCCCCTAAGCTCCTTACATACTCAGTTATGGTCCTATTGATCTTTCGCCTGGAAGCCTCCAATTTTTTAACATCCCACGCGGATCTCCATATTACCCTACTCTCAATCTCAGACAAAACCAATACCATCCCCAGAAACAACTGAACTTGCCTATCTAAGCTTCTTTTAATTTCCTCAATTAACTCCTTCTGGGGCATACATCCTAAATAGTTTCCCCCTGTGTGCAAGACTAACACCTTCGGAGGGGAGAAAAGCCTGGCATGCTCCACCACCGTACCCACAACTTGTGCCCATTTCATGCCCCGTATCCAGAACCACTGGAGAATTAGCTGATCCCTGCTAAAACCCAGCTGCATCTCATCTGGCTTCACTGCCACCGCCTTCCTTGCCCAGTACATGTAGGAATGTCTTACGATCCAAGTACACGTAGGAATGTCCTACGAAGCAACACCTCCCTGGAGCTGCCAAACAAATGAAAATGCCATCAGCCCCCCCCCCTTACAGCACCAAACCCGGCCTCACATACCCTCTGAACCTCTCAGATCTCCACCTTCCAATCCTCCTAATAACCGCCGCCTCCAACCCCAAATTAGACGCCTCTGTCGCTGCTCCTATCCTAAAAGAATGCGACATGAATTCAGGGCCCCCAATCCCATCGATCACAATACTCTCCGCATTATTGCCACGAACTGAAAACGCGACAACGACGACCCGTCCGCATGGACTAACAGCGGGCCTGCCCCCTGTCCGGTTACACTAAGGTATTCTCTCACCGTCCTTACTGGGTAGCACTCACCTCCAATTGCCTTCAATACCACGGCTGCTCCCCTACACTCCTGGTCCGTCTTAGACCTCCTGACCCATAACTCCAATACTCCATCCCCCACCACCATGTCGTGTTTTCCCATTCTGCTCGCATCCCACCGGTTTTTTACCACCAATTCCGACACCCTAAATGTTCCAAAGAAAGCCAGTACGAAGGCTGTTTTGAACAACAACTCCTCATACCTCGATGAACACACCCTACCTAAGCCAGCCACCAACCCTTGTAAAATCGCAAAAGTAACTGGTCTTCGACCATCCGCCCGGAATCCCCTTCTACACATACCCCGGACCGCCATCTGGGCCACAAAAACTTTTGTGAAATCCTCCACACCCAGCAGCCGAAAAAGGAATGCCGTTGCTGTCATCCTCTTATGCACCTCCAAGGGCAACAGCCCCTCTCTCTCCCAAGAGCTCACCCAGTCCATCCATACCATAAAGTCACCCCTCCTACTCTCCTGTGACTGTTCCTCCTGCTACTCCTGATCCCTCAACTCTAAGGAGTCGTATTACCGCCGGCGAGTTCGCCGTCAAGCGGTTGATTGCCCATACCACACCCTGGTTGTCTGAATGAAAATAAACCCTTTTGTTGCCCAATCGCTCTGGCCAAATCCGCAAAGCCACCACCAACGGGAATAATTCCAAGAATGTTAAGTTCTTGATCAAACCCCACTCGGTCCATACTGCGGGCCATCTTTCCACGCACCATTGGCCTTTCAAATATGCCCCAAAACCGTGGGCCCCTGCGGCATCCGTGAATAAGCACAGCTGGTCGTCCGACCAGCCCACTTCCTGCATTATCACTTTTCCATTGAACTCCTCTAGGAATGTTCGCCACATCTCCAAATCAGCTTTTACCTCCTTCGACATTCGAACATGGTGTCTTGGGTCTGAAACCCCTGTTGTCAACAATGACAAACGTCTGCAAAATATTCGGCCAATGGGTATTATCCTGCAGGCAAAGTTCAATTTACCCAGCAACGATTGAATATCCCTGAGGGTAGCCTTCTTGCGCTCTATCATCCTGCCGATCACCGATCTGAGGTCAACCACTTTGTCCTCCGGTAACCTGCACTCCATCCTGGTGGAATCCATTTGGATTCCCAAGAAATTCAGCGATGTCCTAGGTCCCTCCGATTTATCTGCTGCCACTGGGATTCCAAAATCCCTAGCCACCTGACCAAATACTTGGACCAACTGTTCACATACCGTCAAATCAGCCGGACCGACGAACAGGAAATCATCTAAGTAGTGCACCACAGATGAAATACCCGCCGTCTGCTTCACCACCCACTCCACGAAGGAACTGAACCTCTCAAAGTATGAACATGAAATGAAACATCCCATCGGGAGACATAGGTCCACAAAAAACGCTCCGTCCATCATACACCCCAACAGATGATGACATCTTGGATGAACTGGGAGGAGGCGAAAGGCCAATTCAACATCTGCCTTTGCCATCAAAGCTCCCTTTCCTGCTGCTCTCACCAAACCCACAGCCTTGTCGAACGACGCATATTTGACTGATACCAATTCCGGATCAATGCCATCATTGACCGATAGCCCTTTCGAGTACGACAGATGGTGGATCATGCAGAATTGTCCTGGGACCTTTTCGGGCACCACCCCCAGTGGTGATACTCTCAAATTGGGAAGCGGGGGGTCCGAAAACGGCCCCACCATTCTTCCCAACGTAACCTCTTTCAACATTTTTTCCCTTAACACCTCCGGGTGTTCCCTAGCCGACTTCAAGTTACCGCACGTTGTTCCTTATACGGGCCCCCTGCTTCCCCTTTTTGAAGCACTTAGCAAAGGGGTGTATTCCCCCACAACCTGAACACTTGTGATTGTATTTGCATGAGGCTCCGAACTTACATTGCCCTTCGTTGAACTGAAAACACACTCCCTTTCGGAGCGCTGATCCAGATCCCCCGGCGCCTCCGCTCCCAGCCGCCTGCCCGTAGCCCCGAAAGGAATAGTTACCCCTCAAGGGGGTCATCATCTCGAGCCATATGCCCATATCTCTATCATCCCACCTCATCTCGGGACGCACTGCCAACCGTTGCCTGAAACCCTTTTCATATCTCCACGCCATTCTCCCGTAGGTTCTGTACGCACTCGAAATTTCAACATAATAACAAAACAACGAGGCCCCCTGATCTGGTGTCTTCTCGCATATGACACTGGCCAAAATGCAGAAGGCCCGCGACCAGTTCCCAAAAGTCTTAGGTAACTTGGGCCACCGTTTCTTTCGCTCCTCCTCCTCCTTCATACCCTTCTCTTTTTCATCCTCCTTGACCTCCAGAACATGTTCTAAGGGCAACAGGGAGAAGATTTCTAGAAATTCACGTTTCCCGATCTTTTCCCTCAATTCGCTGGTTAAGTGAATCCCTAAAGGGCCTATCCTGAGGGCCCCTTCTGGAACTCGAACCACCTCACCTCCGCTAGCCGCCGAAACTTCCGTGCTTGCCGCACTCGCCTGAGTTCCGCCCACAGCCGGGCTAGGCCCTGGGGTGGGCCACGTCGCTGCCACCGAGGTCCTCCCCCCCGGCCTCTCTAATGTCGCTAGCAGAGTCCTCAAACCCGCAACCATCGCTTCCCTCTCACCAGACACTGCCTCATTCACACCGGGTGCCCCACCAGCCGTCTCACCTGCTGGCTGCTGCACCATCCCTGGTCCATCCTCGCCTCCTCCCTGCAGAATCTGTCCCTGTCCTCATCATCCCTTCCTCTGCTAATGTCCAGCCTCCTCCGCACCGCTTCCCTCCTGGCAGGAGATCTCCCCCTGCCGTATCTGCTCCGGTCACGGCTCCTGTCCACCCGAGCCCAGGTGGGTGATGCCGGCGATCCTCCTCCCCGTGTCCACCTCCGCAGCGACCTAGACCTCCTGAGGTCGCCATCCTGTCCAGCTGCGTGTCCCTTCTCCTGGTCCTGCCTCCTGCCGCTGACGCCTGCAATGTAGACATAGCAATAACTTCTCTCCCTTCTGAAACCCCCCTACCCCCTGTCCCCCCTCCTTGAGACCCTGCCCTCTGCCCCCCTCCACTCCATTGAGGAGATAATAGCTGTAAGATCTGCGTCAAGGCGGACAATCTCCTACCTGACTCGCCGTCCTAGGTCCTGCTGAAGTGCCTTCCAAGGGATCCTCCTCTTCGCCTCCAAAGTCACCGCTGGCACTGAGCTCGAGCGGTGGCTCTGTGAACCGGTCCTGCCACGCTGGAATCTCTCCTCCAGGGGCGTCACGAGCCTCCTCTCCCCTCCGCTCTTCCCCAGCCACTCCTGCAACACAATGAAATATTAAACCTGCCCTACTCATACCCCCCCTTTGTGCTCCCCACCCTACCCCCTACAACCTATCCCTCCTCAAAATTCTCTCCCTTTTTTTTTTTTGGTTCCCTAAGCCCCTCCCCGCTGTGCATGCCCCAGTCCCTCCTTGCCTACCCGTTTTCTCTTCTATTCCTCTTATTCTTAATTTTTTTAATTAATTTTTTTTATATATAACCCCCCCCCCTTTTTGCCCACCCCACTATGGTCCTACCCTAACTCCCAGTTCCCTAAACCCCCACACTTACCACCCCTCCCACTCAAAGACACCGGTTCCTAATACCAGGCCGCGCCCCCGACCTGCCCAGTGTCCCCCTTATTGGCCCTACTATCCTCCCTGAGGCACTAGCCATCCAACTGCGAACCTCAACCCTGTAAGCACAAGAGGGAAGAGGGAGGGGGAAGACAGCAAAGCGGACGCAATTGCGTCATGCGGGCGGGAGCGATTAACGGCCGCCTCAGGGAAGCCATCTGTCCTCCCGATCCCTCTCTACCCGCCCACGAGGCCTATACCCGGCCTGCCTGTTGGCATCCGGCCCCCATCACTATTCCCTTTCCTCACCCATGGTCATGGGCCCCCCGAGTAAAACCACCCTTATCCCAGGCCTTATCTCCGGCCGCCCACCCCTCCCCTTCATTAGTGCCCTGACTCGGGCTCCATCACCCCTTTCTTGACCGGGCCTACCCGGGTTACAGCTTACCCCGCGGCCTTATCCCCGGCCACCACCCGCAATCCATTCCCCATCAAAAGCGCATTCTGGACTTCCTCCTTTCACCCCCCCTCGCCTTCTCCCTGGCTGTCCTTCCTCCTCACATCCTCACAATTTTCGATAGCTCAGCAGGCAGGCCCCCAAAAACTTTGATAACTCAGCCGCTTACCTGTCTCCCGAGCGCTTCTCCCGGTCCTTCCCACTCTGCCGCGTCCTCTCAATGTCCCTGGCTCCACCCGCGGACGTATCGTCATGACGTCAGACAATGGCACCATCCTAGGCTGGGCCTCGGCCATCGCTTCAGTCCGTCGACCTCTGCTGCTCTCCGTCCTCGCCATCTGCTCCTGCGGACCTGCTGTCTGGCTCCTCTCCCGACCGGATCTCCTCCTGCCGACCTCTGGGCTCAACCGCTCTGGTGGCCTCGACCTCCTGGCCGGCCGTCCTCCGCTCCCGACTGCTGCATCCTCCACCGGATCCGCTATGGCTGCCTCACCAGCCGTCGTCAACTGCTGCCGGATCCAGGCTTCATTGTTCCTCCTCGCCGCTGACAGTAACTCTTCCAGCAAGGCCTCCATGTCCAGGTAAGTAAGTGCACCACACACACCTCCTACCGTGCTGCTCTGATAAGGACACCTGTGACCTCACTTCCTGAACGGGGTCTTATCAATCCTCCCCAACCCCACCCATCCTGGAATAATCCACTCCTGGGGGGGAAGTGGGGTCACAGGTGCCCTTCTTCCATTCGGTCATCCGGGCCTTTTCTTTACACCACATATGAGTTGCACTGGGGTGACACTGTGCCCTGGCAGGCAGGCACTGAAACGCACACGTGTGAAGGAAACTGACTGCTATTATTTAACACAGTCAAAAAAGTGTTGTTTTTTTTTAAATCTACACTACTGTTACACCACATATGAGTTGCACTGGGGTGACACTGTGCCCTGGCAGGCAGGCACATAAACGCACACGTGTGAAGGAAACTGACTGCTATTATTTAACACAGTCAAAAAAGTGTTGTTGTTTTTTTTAAATCTACGCTACTGTTACACCAGATATGAGTGGTGGCACTGGGCAAGTGGGCACAGTATACTCTGTGAGCCTGACACACACGCTGGCAGGCAGGCAACTGCAATTAGATTACACAGGGAAAAAAAAAAAGCAGATGTTCTAGCCCTAAAAAGGGCTTTTTGGGGTGTTGTCCTTAGAGCAGAGATCAGATGAGTCCTTCAGGACTGTAGTGGACACTGAATACACTAGCCTAGCTATAGATTTCCCTATTCAATCAGCAGCAGCTACACTGTCCCTCCTCTCACTAACAATGCAGCTTCCGAATGAATCTAAAATGGATGCTGTCCAGGAGGTAGGAGGGTCTGGGAGGGAGGGTCTGCTGCTGATTGTCTGGAATGTGCCTGCTGACTGTGAGGTACAGGGTCAAAGTATTACTCAATGATGATGAATAGGGGGCGGATCGAACATCGCATATGTTCACCCGCCGCTGCGAATGTGAACATGCTATGTTTGTCGGGAACTATTCTCCGGCGAACTATTCGTGACATCACTACAGAGAACCTATAAAATAGACCCCTGTTACGGAAATCACTGCATTCAATAGGTAATACTCTCCACGTCCCTCTGACATTCGCTGTACTCTGAGAGGAATCGGGCTTCAAAAAAAACTGAGAAGCGCATGTCAACGTAGAAATCTTAGCACAAACTTACTTCACCACCCCCATAGGAGCCAAAGTTTGTAAAACTGAATTGTGGGTGTGGTGAGGGGTGTATTTATAGGCATTTTGAGGTTTGGGAAACTTTGCCACTCCTGGTAGGATTGTATATCCCATACGTCACTAGCTCATGGACTCTTGCCAATTCCTTGCTCTTCCTTGCTTTTAGCAATCTGGATTGATATTATTATTATTCTTTATTTATAAAGCACCGACAGATTCCGCAGCGCTGCCCATGGGTATAAGGATAACAGTACAATGGAGAAACAATACGATAAGACAAATACAGGGGGAATTGAGGGCCCTATTCCCGTGGGAACTTACAATCTAGATATTATTGGAGTCCATCCTTGGTTTCAAGCTAACTGTGAGGTCATCTATAGATGAGCAGACATCATACATCTTATGAAGTGAGTATATTGTACCCTTATTAATTGGCGTTTATATACACAACAAGTGTGTTTCCTTTTGCCACCAGAAAATTAGAAGATATCTACATATCCATAGCACAATACCAAGACCAGTGCCATCTATCTGTGAAATTTTGTATCTATTACAGTCCCTGGGGAGAGACTGAAAGAAGGCAACAGTTTTAAACTAAGGAGAGTATCAGTTCTTAGTTCATTTCTGTATCAGATTATTGTTTTTTACAATCTTACAATTTTTGTATACTTTGTATTTGTTCCCACATTAAATTACAGAAGGAAATAGACAATTGTCTGATGGAAACTACTACAGAGAATTTAACCAGTACCCCACCAATAACTACATAGCTTAACTCACAAAATCAGATCCTTCCCAAAACCCCTAAGAAATACATTAGAAAATGGTGTGCCTTCCAATCCTCATATGGAGACATTCTACATGCTTCCCCAAATCCACAGTGACCCATTGTAATATGTATGGGAACACTGACTAATCAAATATTTTGTCTAATAGAAAGTATTCTTAAGCCCCTACAAAGAAGCAAGTATTCTTAAAGGGACACTGAACCCAATTTTTTTCTTTTGTGATTAAGATAGAGCATGCAATTTTAAGCAACTTTCTAATTTGCTATCATCATTTGAAAAAGAAGGCATCTAAGCATTTTTTTGGGTTCAGAAATCTGGACAGCACTAGTTTATTGGTGGGTGAATTTATCCACCAATCAGCAAGAACAACCCAGGTTGTTCACCAAAAAATGGCCGGCATCTAAACTTACATTCTTGCATTTCAAATAAAGATACCAAGAGAATGATGAAAATTTGATAATAGGAGTAAATTAGAAAGTTGCTGAAAATTGCATGCTCTATTTGGATCACAAAAGAAAAAATTTGGGTTCAGTGTCCCTTTAAGCCCCTAGTAATTAACACAGAGCTATATAGAATAGAGGATACCACAGACTTTCTCAATGAACGCCAAAGACTAACTGCAATCACAATACTGGTAACCATGGGTATGGAATCTTTATACAGTAACATCAAACATAAAGATGGTATTGAGAATGGTGTTGAATTCCTCTAATCCCGCAAAGTTAAGCACAAATATGAAAGTGAAACTATCGCCAAGATTATAGAATTTATACTCACGAACAACTATTTAAATTTTTACAGCAATAGCTACTAATTATAAATGACCGGGACAGTGATGAGCATAAACATTTTCAAATCCGACCTGGAACAAAGATTCCTGGACACTCACCATATCAATATCACCACTTCATAGATGACATTTTAATAATATGGACTGAAGTAGAAGGAAATCTTCTAGAATTCCATAAATCATTTTGTTTATTCATTCAATACACCTCAAAATTAATTTCTCAAAATTAATTTCTCAAATGTGAGATCAATCCTATTGGCTGAATGGATCAGCCAATAGGATTGAACTTCAATCCTATTTGCTGATTGCATCAGCCAATAGGATTTTTCCTACCTTAATTCCGATGTAATTCAAGGGACGCCATCTTGGATGACGTCACTTAAAGGTACCTTCATTCAGTCGTCGGATGTCGTTGGAAGAGGATGCTCCGCGTCGGATGTCTTGAAGATGGACCCGCTCTGCGCCTGATGGATGAAGATAGAAGATGCCGCCTGGATGAAGACTTCTGCCTGTCTGGAGGACCTCTTCAGGCCGGCTTGGATGAAGACTTCTGCCCATCTGGAGGACCACTTCGCCCGGCTTCGTGGAGGACATCGGCCCGGTTGGGTGAAGACGTCTCAAGATAGGGTGATCTTCAAGGGGTTAGTGTTAGTTTTTTTTAAGGGGGGATTGGGTGGGTTTTAGAGTAGGGTTGGGTGTGTGGGTGGTGGGTTTTAATGTTGGGGGGGTATTGTACTTTTTTTTTACAGGTAAAAGAGCTGATTACTTTGGGGCAATGCCCTGCAAAAGGCCCTTTTAAGGGCTATTCGTAATTTAGTATAGGGTAGGGCTTTTTATCATTTTGGGGGTCTTTTTTATTTTATTAGGGGGATTAGACTAGGTGTAATTAGTTTAAAAACTTGTAATTATTTTATTATTTTCTGTAATTTAGTGTTTGTTTTTTTTTGTACTTTAGATAATTTTATTTAATTTTATTGAATTGTAGTTAATTGTAGTTTATGTAGGTAATTAATTTAATGATAGTGTAGTGTTAGGTGTAATTGTAACTTAGGTTAGGTTTTATTTTACAGGTACTTTTGTATTTATTTTAACTAGGTAGTTATTAAATAGTTAATAACTATTTAATAACTATTGTAGCTAGTTAAAATAAATACAAAGTTGCCTGTAAAATAAAAATAAATCCTAAAATAGCTACAATGTAACTATTAGTTATATTGTAGCTATCTTAGGGTTTATTTTATAGGTAAGTATTTAGTTTTAAATAGGAATAATTTATTTCGATTTAGTTAAATTATATTTAAGTTAGGGGGTGTTAGTGTTAGACTTATGTTTAGGGGTTAATACATTTAATATAGTGGCATCGGTGTAGGGGGGCAGATTAGGGGTTAATAAATATAATGTAGGTGGAGGTGGGCTCCGGGAGCGGCGGTTTAGGGGTTAAACACTGTATTTATTGTGGCGGGTTCCAGGAGCGGCAGGATAGGAGTTAATAACTTTATGTAGGTGGCGGCGGTATAGGGGGCAGAAGATTAGGGGTTAATATGTATAATGTAGGTGGTGGTGGGCTCCGGGAGCGGCGGTTTAGGGCTTAATACATTTATTAGAGTTGTGGTGGGCTCCCGGAGCGAAGGTTTAGGGGTTAATAACTTTATTTGGGAGCGGCGGTATAGGGGGTAAATAGTATAGTGTGGGTGCTTAGTGACAGGGTACCAAGAAAGCTGTAAAAAAGCCGAAGAGCAGCGAGATCGATGACTGTTAGTTAACAACAGTCCACTGCTCATTGCACCACACTTGGTGCGTGGCTTTTTGACAGCTTTTTTGATAATTTTGGAGAACGTATTCAGGTCCGCGGCCGCGATGTTAGGTGATGTTAGGCGATCTTAGGAGAGTGTTTTGGTGCCGTAAAATGCAGGTAAGTTGACGGCTTGATAAATAGAGGCCACTGTGTCATTTACAGTTAGGCTATCAGATACCACCACATTATGAAAAACCACATATATGAAATATGTCCTAAAATCACCACAGGAAAAGCTTCAATATAAAGAAAAGAAAAACACAACAATGATCCCTCTAGTAGTTTTCTATAACCCAACTCTAGAGAAAATACACAAAATTATTAAAGACCTACATTCAGTACTCTCAGAGGACCCCATACTTGAAGAAATATTTCATCATCCCCCAAAAAAGGAATTTTTACAACCACTGAACCGGAGTAAAAGATTGGTCCGAAGCAAACTGACTACAGGATGGGAGTTTACACAGAAGGGCACCATATTGTGCAACAAACACCACTGCAAACTGACAATAACGCAGCCAGACACAAGAACAACACATACAACTTTTAAGGGATCATATATATGCACATCTGCAAAATTGGTGTACACAACACAGTGTACAGAGTGTGAGCAAGGTTGCTACATTGAAAAAACTGACCTTAAGCTGTATCTCAGGATGAACCAGCACACAGACTCAATCAAAAACCAAGATAAAGACAAATACTGTACCCCAATCGGACATCATTTCACCCATACTGGTCACTCCATCCAAAACATCAAGATTAAAGTATTTTAAAGGGACATTATACACTCATTTTTTCTTTGCATAAATGTTTTGTAGATGATCTATTTATATAGCCCATAAAGTTTTTTTTTTTAAATAAATGTATAGTTTTGCTTATTTTTAAATAACATTGCTCTGATTTTCAGACTCCTAACCAAGCCCCAAAGTTTTATGTGAATACCGTCAGCTACCTTCTCCAGCTTGCTCCTGTTTGTGTAAAGGGTCTTTTCATAGGCAAAAGAAGGGGGAGGGGGGAGTGTCTTATTTGCCACTTGCAGTGGGCTTTCCAGCTACCTTTTCAACAGAGCCAAACTGACAGCTTCTAAGTAAGTTTTTAAACTGTTTTATACTGGATTTTTATATCAGTATCTGTGCATATTATTCTTTATAGTAGTGTCTATTACATGCAGTTATATGAAAATGAGTGTATACTGTCCCTTTAAGGTAATTTTAAGGACATGCACAATTTGAAGACATTTGAGATGAAAATAACACATTTCAACGCCATAAAGGAGGGACTTAATGTAGACTCTGAGGGGCCCATTCATCAAGTTCTGAACGGAGCTTGTGGGCCCGTGTTTCTGATGAGTCTTCAGACTCGCCAGAAACACCAGTTATGAAGCAGCGGTCTAAAGACCGCTGCTCCATAACCCTGTCTGCCTGCTCTGATGAGGCGGACAGGAATCGCCGGAAATCAACCCGATCGAGTACGATCGGGTTGATTGACACCCCCCTGCTGTTGGCCGATTGGCCACGAGTCAGCAGGGAGCAGCGTTGCACCAGCTGGTGCAATGTTAAATGCAGAGAGCGTATTGCTCTCCGCATTCAGCAAAGTCTTGCGGACCTGATGATTCTCTAACACACAAACTTTATATGAACATACATTTAAATGTCTAATGTATGATTTTTTTTGTTACTACTCCTACTATACTTATTCGAACTTATTTATATATTCACATATTATGCAGCTGTATATTATTTTTTTTTAACTTATTTTTGTTGTTTAATGTGTTTATTGTTTTTCCTATGTTTATTTGTTCTAGCCTTTGATTTTCTTTCAAACACTCTGCACCTTTCACTCTCCGTCGGATTTACGACACCCCACCCCCCTCACCCCCCTCCCCTTCTCTAACATCTTGTTTAAATTCTTAAACTCTATCATATTTATTAGTATTGCTTCAGACCTGAGGGAGATAGGAGAGCTCTCAAAAGCTTGTATTTTAATTATCATGTTAGTCTAATAAAAAAAGGTATCATTGCATACTGCAATACTCTGGTTATTTTGACATCTTGCTTACTGCACAGTGAAACCAATAAATTACTAGGGGGCGTATTGCTCGCCGTATTCAGCGAGGTCTGGCGGACCAGATCCGCACTGTCGGATCAGGCCCGCCAGACTTTCTTAAATAGGGGCCAATGTGTCTAGGAAGATATTTTAATTATCCACAATAAGATTAACCATGTCAGTAAATCCTAGATAATCCTAGATCCTAGATAAACTATCTTTACTGTATGAGTCAGTGTTTGTAACAAGTATCTAATAAGCTCACCCAGTTCTGATTTACATCTAGAAAATTAGTTAAATGATTTGTTGTATATATTTGTTACAATGTTTAAAATACCCAAATAAGAAGATATACATATTTGTTCCAACATACAGTATCTCTTATACTAATACTTTAGAGTTTTTTGAAAAACAGCAATATTTTCTGTTAGCCAGGTCTAACCAGACATTTACTTCAAGGGTCTAATATTTATACAGTGTGTAATAACAGACATTATTAACACTCACTGTATATGGGTTTACATGGTGTATAGCCTCCACCTGAAAGTAGTATTATGGGATTATAAACCACTTACCAAAGTTGTCTGGTGAAGTGGAGTGGCTATGTCAATGCAGATTGAGTTTAGGATTTTGATTTGACATTTTCTGATGAAAAGCGCAATCCTTGTTTGCTAAATAAGGATTTTGTGAAAAGAGCTGACATTTTGTGAGGGTTCATGGGTTCCCTCCTCTGATGTTCATGCTCCTGCCCATTTCCCCAATAAGGTTTTTGTCCTCCCACAGTGGGTCATTGAGGGGAGGGTAATGTCAGGGTTTCACCCTGACTTCAAGTGTTATTTGCTGCTTTTTATCTTGGCTCTTGGCTTTTGGACTCGTTATAATCTGTTATTTTTTAAATAAAGGTGTGATTAATTTAGCATTTTATGTCTCTGTCTGGTTCCTGGTACCCTGACAGGGTTGAATAATTTTGAGACTGCAGAATTCATTAAAAGTTGCATTTTCAGTTACATTTCGGGAAACCACTTGAAGCATTCTTTGTGTTGAGCTATTTCAATAGCTTTTGTTTGATTTGTTCATTGCAAACAGTGGAAAGGGTTTGAATAATTTTTATTACAACTGACTATGATTAAGGCAGGAAGCTGAAACGCGTAAGACAGATGACCCGTCTGCAATCTTACCTTTCTTTCTTTTTTAGTAGTGCTGTTTTGCCTTCAAGTTGCTGAAATAACGATGTTTTTATGTTGTCACTGATCTTTGGAATAAAGCACTTGGATTTTGAGCCGTCTTTTTCTCTTGGAATTTATATATATACTTTATATATATATACAAAAATTGCTAGAGAAGTGAAAACACAAAAATGCCCTCACTCCACTAGACAGAATTGTGCACACTCACAAAAATATTTTAAAAATATTTAAAAAAGATATTACTCAATTTGTATTGTACATGCAGTTGTTAGTTGCAAAAAATTATAATAAAACTCAGATGTAATTGTAATCACTCAATTCCCAATAGATCAAAAAAATTAAAATGATAATAATAATAATGTTAAATAAATAATGTTAGTAATAATAAGAAAGAGGGTCTTATCCTTCCGTTGTTAGAACCAGTATATCCACAGTAGGTGCTTCGTGCTGCTCATCCAAGGTTGCTCAAGGTTCAATTTGAGTGAATAGGTACAGCTGTTTCAATCTAAGAAGATAAGCGCACAGAAACACCAATCATAGTACAATAAAGTTTAATAAAACAAAAACACATATACACACAGAGATCCCCTAGGGTATTCACCACTCACAAGGATAACCTCAATCGTATGAGGTAAGTAAAAGCACGAAGATTTCAGAGTGTCCCCACTTGTCTTTCCAGAGTAATTCCAGAGTTATAATCAGCATTGCAATTGGTCACAGTTATGTTCGGGTCCCAGTCTCTAATTATAAAGTGTTCTGTCAGTTCTTTTCAAGACACTTACAACTTTGCTGGAGGTCCGGTACAAACAAACCAAAAAGTCCTGATGGCACGCTTCCTCGAGCTGTTAGAAAATTCACAATGTAGCTCGGCATGCACGTTCGCAAATGACGTAAGGTAGGCGTGGCCTTACGCGTTTCACAGAACTGGTCCACTTCGTCAGAGGCTTGCTGGGCAAGAGGGAAATGTTTTGGATATTTAAACTGGGTACTAGAGTTCCTTCAGGTATGAACTCTGAATACAACTTAATCAATTATTGGAAATGATTTGACTTTCTTGAAACCAGTGGAATGTGTTGATATTGATGAAAATCTTATACATGACACTAAGTTTGCCCCAGATATAGGATAGTTTTAATAGCATCATTTGATTACCATAAATATGTGTAATTATGAGGGGTCGTGTATTCATGTGGATATTAAAGGTTTATTCCCAATATAATTTGAACTGTTATATTGTTATACAGGGAGTGCAGAATTATTAGGCAAATGAGTATTTTGACCACATCATCCTCTTTATGCATGTTGTCTTACTCCAAGCTGTATAGGCTCGAAAGCCTACTACCAATTAAGCATATTAGGTGATGTGCATCTCTGTAATGAGAAGGGGTGTGGTCTAATGACATCAACACCCTATATCAGGTGTGCATAATTATTAGGCAACTTCCTTTCCTTTGGCAAAATGGGTCAAAAGAAGGACTTGACAGGCTCAGAAAAGTAAAAAATAGTGAGATATCTTGCAGAGGGATGCAGCACTCTTAAAATTGAAAAGCTTCTGAAGCATGTGGAAAAACCAAGGCGCAAAATAACTGCCCATGAACTGAGAAAAGTCAAGCGTGCAGCTGCCAAGATGCCACTTGCCACCAGTTTGGCCATATTTCAGAGCTGCAACATCACTGGAGTGCCCAAAAGCACAAGGTGTGCAATACTCAGAGACATGGCCAATGTAAGAAAGGCTGAAAGACGACCACCACTGAACAAGACACACAAGCTGAAACGTCAAGACTGGGCCAAGAAATATCTCAAGACTGATTTTTCTAAGGTTTTATGGACTGATGAAATGAGAGTGAGTCTTGATGGGCCAGATGGATGGGCCCGTGGCTGGATTGGTAAAGGGCAGAGAGCTCCAGTCCGACTCAGACGCCAGCAAGGTGGAGGTGGAGTACTGGTTTGGGCTGGTATCATCAAAGATGAGCTTGTGGGGCCTTTTCGGGTTGAGGATGGAGTCAAGCTCAACTCCCAGTCCTACTGCCAGTTTCTGGAAGACACATTCTTCAAGCAGTGGTACAGGAAGAAGTCTGCATCCTTCAAGAAAAACATGATTTTCATGCAGGACAATGCTCCATCACACGCGTCCAAGTACTCCACAGCGTGGCTGGCAAGAAAGGGTATAAAAGAAGAAAATTGAATGACATGGCCTCCTTGTTCACCTGATCTGAACCCCATTGAGAACCTGTGGTCCATCATCAAATGTGAGATTTACAAGGAGGGAAAACAGTACACCTCTCTGAACAGTGTCTGGGAAGCTGTGGTTGCTGCTGCACGCAATGTTGATGGTGAACAGATCAAAACACTAACAGAATCCATGGATGGCAGGCTTTTGAGTGTCCTTGCAAAGAAAGGTGGCTATATTGGTCACTGATTTGTTTTTGTTTTGTTTTTGAATGTCAGAAATGTATATTTGTGAATGTTGAGATGTTATATTGGTTTCACTGGTAAAAATAAATAATTGAAATGGGTATATATTTGTTTTTTGTTAAGTTGCCAAATAATTATGCACAGTAATAGTCACCTGCACACACAGATATCCCCCTAAAATAGCTATAACTAAAAACAAACTAAAAACTACTTCCAAAACTATTCAGCTTTGATATTAATGAGTTTTTTGGGTTCATTGAGAACATGGTTGTTGTTCAATAATAAAATTAATCCTCAAAAATACAACTTGCCTAATAATTCTGCACTCCCTGTATTGTTGCATATATCTCTTTTAAGTCTCTAACAAGTGTCTAATAAGTGTTTCTGATAGGCACGTGTATTTATATTAAGGGTGATAACCTTTTTATTATAGAATGAAGAATCTTTCTATTGTCACACTTTGAATAGGTTTAGTGAATTTTCTAAACATCATGAATCTTAGAAGACAAACATACCATAACAAACCAGTATACTATATAATTCTCCCAATGTTCAAGGATGAACATAAATAATGTTAGAATACACCTTTAAATTGGGTTGTGAGTATAATTTAGCTTGATTGTGTTTTAACCAATGAGAAAGTAGAATAGGGTACTTAAGATCATATGCAGGTGTACCCACTAGCTATGATTACGGCTGCGAGCCGAAACATGTTAGCATTTTTTTCTCATGCCTAAGTTTTGTTTTTCCTTATTTTTTTGATGTTACCTCCATATTTTATACATTATTGAACATAATAAAATGTCTATTTTTTATCGCTATTTGCACTTCTGCTGAATTTTCTTTTTGATGCTTTTTCACATGTTTACCAGGACAGCATTTGTGCTTAGCGATATATTGTGCTCCCTTAATACCCCTAGTTAGCGTGGACAGCTAGACTTCTGTTTTGGAGGCTCACAGCACACCTGGATTTTTCCTCCGGAATTCGACCAATTTGATTGGACAAGCAGGATCACGTGGTACGCCACACACGCACGCACGCAATCCCAGCGTTCGAGTTGCAGAGATCCATAGTGCCTGAGGTTTAAGAATACACGGCACACGCATCAGTGACGGAATCACAGAAGAAGCGGTCACCAGGTACTAAGAAAGGTTTTTGTGAGTCGGTAAGTGGGCATAGCCGCATAGCGGTTCATTTACACTGACTGGGAATCAAGTGTAAGAGTTTTGTTTTAAGACCCATGCCGTTGAAATACTCACTTTTAAGACCGTACTCTTGAGACTGTGTATGTTATTTAAACTGCCTCAAATATGAAGGTCTAAGGGCAATCGCATCTAGGGGTTTATTTACAATAAGACTATTTTTTTTGATACTCATTTGTTAGATTTTTGACTGAATATATTTTTCCTCTTTTGGTATATATATATATATATATATATATATATATATATATACACAAATAGAAGAAGAACATCGGAATGTAAAATATTTAGTGCTGTAGGTCTAATGCTGTGTCAGGTTAGCGTGAAGGGGATGTGTTAGGTTTTTTATTTATTTATTGTAAAATTATTTTTCTCGCCTCTGCTACTAGACTGAACAGTGGTGGTTTATGGGAGAAGCTTAAATTTCTGGCAGCTTAGATTTATTCTGTAAAGAGATCTTTTTTTCTTTCAAACTGAAAGGTGGTGAGATTGTGTTAACCCTTTGAGTGCTAACAACAATGTTGCTAGCACTCATTCATCTTGAGGGCAATCTGGGGGCTCCCACTGACTCCCACCCCGGCGATCTGGCCTTTATATTGACAGGTATCATCGGGACTTCACGTTTTGTGCGGTGACGTCACGCGCAATGACGTCACTGTGCAACTTTATTTAAAAATTGCAATGGACAGTATAGGGAAATGGGGGCATTCTGCTTAGAAGCCTGTATCTCAGGCATCTAAGCAGCTAAAGACCCCCAAGACCCACCGTTAGAAAGATAATCACCTAACCTTTCCAACAGTATAAGTCTTGGGGATCTGAAAAAATAAATAAAGTAAAAATATATATATATTTAATTTAAAAAAATAAACCTTAAATCCAGCTTAGCACCCAGGTGGGAAATTGCTTAGCACTCAAAGGGTTAAAATATACAAAGCACGGGAAGGCAGAGCCAACTAAGAAGGGGAATGGATGCAACACAGCAGAGCTCCCACATATAATACCCGTATATCCAGCATCAAACCTATTAGGCAAACATAAAAACACACCGCAGTGATAGGCAATCCAAGAGCGACACCAGATACCTCCTGATCGCGGACCTTCAGCCATCTTACCAATGCTAAATCACATCCTGCTGGACCGGGTATACCAGAGGTGGTGAGCAGTGAGGTACAAAGTTTCAACATCAACCCCTCCCAAATTAAGGATCCCGCAAACCTGCAGTAAGCTTCCCGTTGATGGGGGTAACGCTGGAGAACAGAGCCATGACCACGCGGTAACCATGTATTTTATAGAAGGTAGCTGTCTAAGCAGAAAAACGAAAAGCGCTATCGCTCTGTGTAACGTCACAAACTCCTGTGAAGATGGAGGCCTAATCGCTGCATAGACGGCTCATCTAACCAGTTACTGTAAGTCTCCTGACCTACATGAACATATGGTCCAGACCTATGGGAGCCGGTTTAAGCAGGCACATAAAGTAATAGAGACTCTACCACCGGATCGAGAAGAGTTTATTGCACACAAAACTAGACACTGTGCAGTTGCCACAATCCTTGTGTCATAAATACACAGCCTAACCTAACTGAGAGGACTTATTGAAGTCCCCACCTAGAAGTGAGTACACATTTGAATAAACCTCACACCACTAACAAGACTGCAATTAACTAGGGGAGATTATAGAAGGAGAAACAATAGAACAGCTCTTTCAATCAGTATCCTCAGCTTATAGCATAAAAGAGGCAACTAATAGCATCTAGCCAAGTACGCAGCCTCTCACACTCTTATTGCTGGAAGTGTATCATAAGTTTTGACCACATAAGCCTTCCCCTACCCCATTTGCTCGCCCCTAGTGGGTGTACTCCAAGAACCCCTATCCTTCTGTTGTCCCTGAGGCAGAGTGGTTGAATCTTAAAGCTGTACACCTAGTCTATTCCTCACCATTTCATATATACCCCTGTCAACTACAAGATGATGGTATAAAAATAACTGTAGAGAGGTAGGAGAACCCACCAAATTTAATTTAAGCCCAAAGCTTCTATTCACTTTAATTTAGCTTGTGGATACAGAGTCACTAACACCCCATACTACCAGTGAGAAGCACTAAATACAAACCCTGGTGGCCCAGACTCACAAAAGATCATGTACTCTGGTCACTAACTCAAGGTTGATAACCCCTGTATCATCAAAGATGGCACACTCTCACAGAAAAAAATTGAAGCAGCTTGAAGGACCTAAAAGGACAGTTGCAGATAACTTTAACAGCAAGCTTCACACAAACAGGTACCTGTCTCATAAAGACTCACCTACACAGCATGGAGTAGCCATCACTATAGACCCACAAGCTCAGTCCCCCTCAAACACAGATATTGGGGAGGACATTGATAACTGCCGACAACATATGCTGTCAGCATTTTTCATTGCACAATCATTTTGTGTGAAAAGTTTGTGCAATAATGCCCCATGCACAATCACGGCCAATCAGTCGCTAGCAGTGGGTGTCAATCATCCCGCTTGTATCTGATCTGGTTGATTGCTGTCTGCCACCTCAGAGGTGGCGGACGATTTGAGGAGCAGCAGTCTTAAGACCGCTGCTTCTTAACTTATGTTTCCGGCAAGCCTGAAGGCTCGCACGGAAGCTGCTGCATTCGCAGCATCATATATCCGCCAAATGTCTCACTTAATGAACTGATCAACTCATTATCTACAAAAATGGACTCTCACCACTCTTCCCTGAAACAGGAAATCAAAACATCAGTGGCAGACCTTAGAAGAGATATAGCCAACCTGGGGGAAAGGACTGATACCTTAGAGAGAAGATCTGGCAACTGATCATGACAATTTGTTGTCCTATACACAAACACTAGCAGAGATGATCTCAGACTTGGAGACAAAATTAGCAAACCTAGAGGACAGGTTGAGACGCAACAATATCCGCATTTGAGGTATCCCAGAAAGTGTCTAAGCTAGTGACCTCTCTGAATATCTATTGGATCTCTTTAAAGTCCTACTAGGTTCTTTACAAGACCAAGACCCAACATTAGACAGAGCGCATTGTGCCCTTCGGTCCAGACACTCCAACACAGAACAACCTAGAGATGTCATAATCTGCTTGCACTACTACACCTTTAAGGAAAAAATTATGAAGGCGGCTTTCCTAAATAAAATTGAATGAAAAACTTAGAGAGAGAAAAACTAGGAAACTTGTAACCCTTAGTTTATAAATATAGATAGGGAATTCAGCACACTTTGTTTAGATAAAACCTATATTTGTTTTTTATTCATTTGATTATAGTGCACACAGAGGTAGAACACACATACAAAAAAACACACATTTTTAAAATATTTCAGCAATAGAACTCATATAGGTAGCTATACAAGTCTCCATAAAGTTCACTGTTTTAACAATAATAATTTTATTAATTATTAATAATTTTAATAATAATTATTATCTTCACATTCTTCCTTACTTTTAATTTACTACTTTTTTTCTTGATTTTCATTAATTCTTACTGCAACACTTTACCAACATCATCATTTGCTCTAATTGTGACTCTTAATATCTGTAAACTAACTCTTATCCTGCAAATGTCATTAACCCTTATTGCAACCCAAATCCATCGAGTTCAACCTACACAAATCTGACCCATTTAATACTAGCAATCATATCCATGAATTTTGTTTCTAGAATTTTTGTTTCTAGACAGAAATGTATCGATTGTATGGTCTAAACCAAAAGTTCTAGACTACCAGTAACTTAATGATTATCAATGTATAATTGTGACTTTTTCTAGAATCTACTTCCATAAGTGCTTTATCCTATTATTAGCCACATCGTACCAGGCTGAGGTGTTATTTGTTAGTACAATTAACTTTTTTTTTTTAATTTTGTCTTGTGACTCCTATACATTGTTCATTACTATCGTTGTCATAAACCTAAGTTTAAATATGTTACACATCCACTTCATGGGGCATACTTAATATGTGTGAGTGGACATGATACAAAATAGCATATTATGTCCACTGCACATCGATAAATGCTGACAGCATACACTGTTGGCATTTATCATTGCACCAGCAGTTCTTGTGAACTGGTGGTGCAATGCCGCCCCCTACAGATTCACGGCCATTCGGCTGCTAGCAGGGGGTGTCAATCAACCCAATCGTATTTGATAGGATTGATTCCTGTCTGCCACCTAAGAGCAGGCGGACAAGTTATGGAGCAGCAGTCTTTAGAAACAAAGGTCCTCAAGATCCATACAGAGCTTGATAAATATGCCCCTATATGTTTAGTTTTCTGTAAACTACTGAATGAAGCTTTCCATATTAAAACTCCATCACATAAGATTTGGGGGGGTAGTAGTACTTCGGCCCCTCAGCTTCCAAATCCTTTCTCCCTACAGTTGTAATTAAAATACACTCATATCTTTTCATATTCCATCGAGTACCTCCCCTCCGAACCCCCCACTACCAATCCTATTGCTAACTTATTCAACTTACTTCATCATAATTTATATACACTGTACCCTATAACTTTATAGCCGTGATTACCCGCTGAACCATTCCCCCCACATATACCATCAGCATACTGACCCATACCCTGTTCTAGTTAGCAACACAGCTTGATAATATATTGTCTTTAGACTAGTATTTTGGACGTCCTTCCTTCTGCCCAATCCCCTTTTTTTTTTACCTCCTCCACTACTTTTCTCAAGGACATAGTTTGGTCATCCATCCACAATACCTCATGATTCTGCCACATACTAGATTTCTCCAACATTGGTGTGTCCGGTCCACGGCGTCATCCATTACTTGTGGGAATATTCTCTTCCCCAACAGGAAATGTCAAAGAGCACAGCAAAAGCTGTCCATATAGCCCCTCCTCAGGCTCCGCCCCCCAGTCATTCTCTTTGCCGCTCTGAACAAGTAGCATCTCCACGGAGATGGTGAAGAGTATGTGGTGTTTAGTTGTAGTTTTTTATTCTTCTATCAAAAGTTTGTTATTTTGAAATAGTACTGGTATGTGCTATTTACTCTGAAACAGAAAGAGATGAAGAGTTCTGTTTAAAAGAGGAGTATGATTTTAGCAGCAGTAACTAAAATCAATTACTGTTCCCACTCAGGACTGTTGAGCCCAGAGAACTTCAGTTGGGGGGAACAGTTTGCAGATTGTTTATTTAAGTTATTATTTAAAGTTTGAAGTGGATTTCACACTTTTTATTATTTGGGGAACGTTTTTATCGCCAGGCACTAGTTAAGACACCTTCCCAGTCAGGAAGGGCCTTTCACTGTAGTAGGCAGAGCCTCATTTTCGCGCCATTATTGCGCAGTTTCTTTTGAGTGCAGTGCATGCAGCTGCATGTGAGAGGGTCTGGTATCCACTGAAAACGTTCCTAGAAGGCTTGAATTGGTATCGTATACCCCCCTGGGATAGGTGAAGTCGCAACAAAGGCTGTGGCTGGGACTGTAGTGGGGTTAAAATTGCAAACGGCTCCGGTTTCCGCATTTTAAGGGTTAACAGTTTGAAAATTGGGGTGCAATACTTTGAATGCATTAAGACACTGGTGAAAATGTGGTAAAGATTGGATAATTCCTTCATAGTTTTTCACATATTCAGTAATAAAGTGTGCCCTGTTTAACATTTAAAGAGACAGTAACGGTTTTGTTTAAAAACGGTTTTTGTGCTTTATTAACCAGTTTAAGCCTGTTTAACATGTCTGTACCTTCAGATAGATCATGTTCTGTATGTATGGAGGCCAAGGTCGTCCCCCCTTCAAATGTATGTGATAATTGTGCCATGGTGTCCAAACAAAGTAAGGACAGTACTGTCACATTTAGTAAGGTTGCCCAGGATGATTCCTCATATGAAGGAAGTAGGGATAGTTCTGCATCCTCTCCTTCTGTGTCTATACCAGTTATGCCCGCGCAGGCGACCCCTAGTACTTCTAGCGCGCCAATGCTTGTTACTATGCAACAATTGACGGTAGTAATGGATAACTCCATAGCTAATATTTTATCCAAAATGCCAGCATTTCAGAGAAAGCGCGATTGCTCAGTTTTAAACACTGTAGAGCAGGAGGGCGCTGATGATAATTTATCTGTCATACCCTCACACCAGTCTGAAATGGCAGTGAGGGAGGGTTTGTCAGATGGAGAAATTTCTGATACAGGAAGAATTTCTCAGCAGGCAGAACCTGATGTTGTGACATTTAAATTTAAATTAGAGCATCTCCGCGCATTACTTAAGGAGGTGCTATCTACTCTGGATGATTGTGACAATCTGGTCATTCCAGAAAAATTGTGCAAGATGGACAAGTTCCTAGAGGTCCCGGTGCACCCTGATGCTTTTCCGATACCTAAAAGGGTGGCGGACATAGTGAATAAGGAGTGGGAGAAGCCAGGCATACCTTTTGTCCCTCCTCCTATATTTAAGAAATTGTTCCCCATGGTCGACCCCAGGAAGGACACATGGCAAACAGTCCCTAAGGTCGAGGGGGCGGTTTCTACACTAGCCAAACCCACGACCATTCCCATTGAGGACAATTGTGCTTTCAAAGATCCTATGGATAAAAAATTGGAGGGTTTGCTTAAAAAGATTTTTGTACAGCAAGGTTACCTCCTTCAACCTATTTCGTGCATTATTCCTGTCACTACAGCGGCGTGGTTCTGGTTCAAGGAACTGGAAAAGTCGCTCAGTAGGGAGACTCCATATGAGGAGATCATGGACAGAATTCACGCACTTAAGTTAGCTAATTCCTTTATTTTAGACGCCGCTTTGCAGTTAGCGAGATTAGCAGCGAAAAATTCAGGGTTTGCAATTGTGGCGCGTAGAGCGCTCTGGCTAAAGTCTTGGTCGGCGGATTTATCTTCCAAGACAAAATTGCTTAATATCCCTTTCAAAGGTAAGACCCTTTTTGGGCCAGAATTGAAAGAAATTATTTCAGACATCACTGGGGGAAAGGGCCATGCCCTCCCACAAGATAGGCCTTTCAAGGCTAAGAATAAGTCCAATTTTTGTTCCTTTCGCAATTTCAGGAACGGACCGGCTTCCAACTCTGCAGCCTATAGACAAGAGGGTAACGCTTCCCAGACTAAACCAGCTTGGAAACCAATGCAAGGCTGGAACAAGGGTAAACAGGCCAAGAAGCCTGCTGCTGCTACCAAAACAGCATGAAGGGGTAGCCCCCCGATCCGGGACCGGATCTAGTAGGGGGCAGACTCTCTCTCTTTGCTCAGGCTTGGGCAAGAGATGTTCAGGATCCCTGGGCACTAGAAATAGTCTCTCAGGGTTATCTTCTAGAATTCAAGGAACTACCCCCAAGGGGAAGGTTCCACATGTTTCACTTATCTTCAAACCAAATAAAGAGACAGGCATTCTTAAATTGTGTAGAAGACCTGTTAAAGATGGGAGTGATCCACCCAGTTCCAACTGTGGAACAAGGTCAGGGGTTTTACTCAAATCTGTTTGTAGTTCCCAAAAAAGAGGGAACTTTCAGACCAATTCTGGATTTAAAAATTCTAAACAAATTTCTCAGAGTTCCATCATTCAAAATGGAAACCATTCAAACAATTTTACCTACAATCCAGGAGGGTCAATATATGACTACCGTGGATTTAAAGGATGCGTATCTACATATTCCTATCCACAAAGATCATCATCAGTTCCTAAGGTTCGCCTTTCTGGGCAAACATTACCAGTTCGTGGCTCTCCCTTTCGGACTAGCCACTGCTCCCAGAATTTTCACAAAGGTGCTCGGGTCCCTTCTAGCGGTTTTAAGACCAAGGGGCATTGCAGTGGCACCTTATCTGGACGACATTCTAATTCAAGCGTTGTCTCTTTCCAAGGCAAAGGCTCATACAGACATTGTTCTAGCCTTTCTCAGATCTCAAGGGTGGAAGGTGAACGTAGAAAAGAGTTCCCTGTCTCCGTCGACAAGAGTTCCCTTTTTGGGAACAATAATAGATTCTTTAGAAATGAAGATCTTCTTGACAGAAGTCAGAGAGTCAAAGCTTCTAAACGCTTGTCAAGTTCTTCACTCTATTCTGCAGCCTTCCATAGCTCAGTGCATGGAAGTAGTAGGGTTGATGTTTGCAGCAATGGACATAGTTCCTTTTGCTCGAATTCATCTAAGACCATTACAACTGTGCATGCTCAAGCAGTGGAATGGGGACTATACAGACTTGTCTCCAAAGATTCAAGTAGACCAGATGACCAGAGACTCACTCCGTTGGTGGTTGTCCCAGGATCACCTGTCTCAGGGAATGAGTTTCTGCAGACCAGAGTGGGTCATTGTCACGACCGACGCCAGTCTATTAGGCTGGGGCGCGGTCTGGGATTCCCTGAAAGCTCAGGGTTTATGGTCTCGGGAAGAGTCTCTTCTCCCGATCAACATCCTGGAACTGAGAGCGATATTCAATGCTCTCCGGGCTTGGCCTCAACTAGCGAAGGCCGGATTCATAAGATTCCAGTCAGACAACATGACGACTGTAGCTTACATCAACCATCAGGGAGGAACAAGGAGTTCCTTGGCGATGAGAGAGGTATCCAAAATCATCAGATGGGCGGAGGATTACTCCTGCCACCTATCTGCAATCCACATCCCAGGAGTAGACAACTGGGAGGCGGATTATCTGAGTCGTCAGACTTTCCATCCGAGTGGGAACTCCACCCGGAGGTGTTTGCCCAGTTGACTCAATTATGGGGCATTCCAGACATGGATCTGATGGCGTCCACTCAGAACTTCAAGGTTCCTTGCTACGGGTCAAGATCCAAGGATCCCAAGGCGACTCTAGTGGATGCATTAGTGGCGCCTTGGTCGTTCAACCTAGCTTATGCTTTTCCACCGTTCCCTCTCCTTCCCAGGCTTGTAGCCAGGATCAAACAGGAGAAGGCCTCGGTGATTCTGATAGCTCCTGCGTGGCCGCGCAGGACTTGGTATGCAGACCTGGTGAATATGTCATCGGCTCCACCATGGAAGCTACCTTTGAGACAGGATCTTCTAGTACAAGGTCCATTCGAACATCCAAATCTAGTTTCTCTGCAGCTGACTGCTTGGAAATTGAACGTTTGATTTTATCCAAGCGTGGGTTTTCAGATTCAGTGATAGATACTCTGGTCCAAGCCAGAAAACCTGTGACTAGAAAGATTTACCATAAAATATGGAAAAGATATATCTGTTGGTGTGAATCCAAGGGATTCTCCTGGAGTAAGATTACAATTCCTAAGATCCTCTCCTTTCTCCAAGAAGGTTTGGATAAGGGATTGTCAGCGAGTTCTCTAAAAGGACAGATTTCTGCTTTATCTGTCTTGTTACACAAATGACTGGCAGCTGTGCCAGATGTACAAGCTTTTGTACAGGCTTTGGTCAGAATCAAGCCTGTTTACAGACCCTTGACTCCTCCTTGGAGTCTAAATTTAGTTCTTTCAGTTCTTCAAGGGGTTCCGTTTGAACCCTTATATTCCATAGATATCAAGTTACTATCTTGGAAAGTTCTGTTTTTGGTTGCTATTTCTTCTGCAAGAAGAGTTTCGGAATTATCTGCTTTGCAGTGTAATACACCCTATCTGGTGTTCCATTCAGATAAGGTCGTTTTGCGTACTAAGCCTGGTTTTCTTCCGAAGGTTGTTTCCAACAGGAATATTAACCAGGAAATAGTTGTTCCTTCTCTGTGTCCGAATCCAGTTTCAAAGAAGGAACGTTTGTTACACAATTTAGATGTAGTTCGTGCTTTAAAGTTCTATTTAGAAGCAACTAAGGATTTTAGACAAACCTCATCTTTGTTTGTCGTTTACTCTGGTAAGAGGAGAGGACGAAAAGCTACGGCTACCTCTCTTTCTTTCTGGCTGAAAAGCATTATCAGATTTGCTTATGAGACTGCCGGACGGCAGCCTCCTGAACGAGTCACAGCTCACTCCACTAGAGCTGTGGCTTTCACATGGGCCTTCAAGAACGAGGCTTCTGTTGATCAGATATGTAAGGCAGCGACTTGGTCTTCTCTGCACACTTTTGCCAAATTTTACAAATTTGATACTTTTGCTTCTTCGGAGGCTGTTTTTGGGAGAAAGGTTTTGCAAGCCGTGGTGCCTTCGGCTTAGGTAACCTGATTTGCTCCCTCCCTTCATCCGTGTCCTAAAGCTTTGGTATTGGTTCCCACAAGTAATGGATGACGCCGTGGACCGGACACACCAATGTTGGAGAAAACAGAATTTATGCTTACCTGATAAATTACTTTCTCCAACGGTGTGTCCGGTCCACGGCCCGCCCTGGTTTTTTAATCAGGTTTGAAAAATTTCTCTCTCTATATACTACAGTCACCACGGCACCCTATAGTTTCTCCTTTTTTCTCCTAACCATCGGTCGAATGACTGGGGGGCGGAGCCTGAGGAGGGGCTATATGGACAGCTTTTGCTGTGCTCTTTGCCATTTCCTGTTGGTGAAGAGAATATTCCCACAAGTAATGGATGACGCCGTGGACCGGACACACCGTTGGAGAAAGTAATTTATCAGGTAAGCATAAATTCTGTTTTTGCAATCACAGGTGTTAGTTTTTTTTCCAGAACTTGGTTTTCTGTGGTATGCGGGTTACCAACTGATAGAGACAAAAAATCGGATTAGGTGCGCTCAGAATGCCTTTATCAGAGGTGTTCTGATCTAAAATATCTATTAATTAAGATTGGATTTCAGTTAAAAAATCATATCGGTTAATACCTATATATGTAAGTATGTGCAAAGTATGTGCAAATTACCGCAGCATAATGCACGCAAAAAGAAAGTTTGATTGTTATGGTGGCGCAATGGAAATTGCGTTACAGCCACATTGCGCGCAGTGTGTTTGCAACGGATTTACTGCGCTACTTGAAATCCGGGGCCACAGTGAGTTCCATTACGTTCTATGGAAGGCATCTCACAGGGGCAGCCCCTTTTTTATATAATTGTCTGAGAGAAGCCCCTGTGAGTGTCAGCTCGGTTTTAATCATCAGGCCCATTATCTTTATCTATCAATAAATAACCTTAAAATGATTTCCTAACAAAACCTTCATATCAGTGTGTAAAAACATTCCCATTGTTTAGAACATATTTATTTCAGAAGATTGTAGTGTTTGTTTAAATCAAGTAAATATCAATTGATTTCCATAACCCTGAGCAATGGAGATGAAGCAACTTGCAATCTCAATGCCGATTATGACATTGAGCAAGTGTCTGCCTTTAGCTGAAGGTCAACAGCTAGTGAGATCCCTGCAAAAGCCCCCCTCAACACCTGCAAAATGTCAGTTTAGCTTTAAGGAGAAATCCCTCAATGCTTTATTAGATCTCGTTAAGAGGGACATAATAATAACACAATACATGCCTATTAGGTCAGCTTGCCCTGTCACTCACACAAAAAGCTTCAGTTTTTCATGATTTACAGTCGTACAGATGAAAGGTATTGCCAACAATAGGAGAGAGAGCCAGGAAAATCTCATCCGTCTGGAATTCGGCAGGAAAAAAGAGCACTGGAAATTTCAGAGGAAACAGGGTTTGTGAATGCTCCAACGCTTTTGTTTGTGTTCTCTCAGCTGGCTTGTGTTAGCAGGAGTCATTGAGGAAAAGCGTCAAACGGTTTTTCCATCACTACAAAAACCTTGACACGGATCCCAATTCGGTAGGCCTCATACTATGAACTCTGACCCTGGCCTCCTGCAAGTCCTCTGCACTCCTTTGTGTTAACTATCTTAAATCAACATCTTTGTTTTCCCTGCAGGTCTAAGAAGACAGATTACAGAGTAGTAGCGCTATATTTAAACCCTCGTCATCTTTAACAAATCTGAGAAGCTAAATCAAACATATATACAGTAATTCAATTTACTTTTAATTTCCGTATTAAATATTTTTTCTTAGATTTTTTTTGAGCCAGATTTTAATTATTTTTTTAAATCTTAAGACAAAGCCTCAATTATAGCACTGGGGGAACTGAAGCTTCGTATATTCTGCAAATTTATTCACACTAAATCGTTTCACAACATACACTTTATCTACTAAAAGGTTAGGGATATTAGCATGGAAGAATCACCCAAATACGTGATCAGTTGTATTAATGCACAGACACAAATATACAATACAAAAATGTAAAAGTACATTTAACAGCTTAATTGTCTTATATGATGGAGGATAACAAACATTATGAACTGTTTTTGTTTGTTTGTTTTTTAAATGCTGTTTAAAGTGTAAATTTAACTTTCTTAATATAATTCAAACACTGCATTCAAACATACAAACAGTATATTCTATGTATAATAAAATGAGATAGAATATTTCCTATCAATGTATGGTGTTGGTACTAGAATAAATTAAAAAGCATCATGACAGTAAAAGACAGAAGATACAATATTATTATTATATATTTCACCCCTATAAAGGATGGAGAAGCAAATTTTGAATAGGAGAAATAATTGTGTTCTTGCTAAATGTGTTTAAAGATAAAGGTCTTCATTTATTAATGTTTCCAATTTAATTTACCTTGTAACATAGATAGTATGATATTGATGTTTGATAGTTGGTAGAGACTCAATAGTGTAATGTACTTATTCATCTATATGCAAACATTTGGGATTAAAGGAACATGAAAACCTATTTTTTTCTCTTCATGATTCAGAAAGAGCATGCAATTTTAAACAACTTTATTTCTATCTAATTTGCTTAGTTCTGAAAAGTATAACTAGGTAGGTTCAGGAGCTAGCTGCTGACTGGTGGCTGCACATATATGCCTCTAGTCATTGGCTTACCAGTGTGTTCAGCTAGCTCCCAGTAGTACCCAAAGAATGAAACAAAATTGATAATAGAAGTAAATTGGAAAATTCTTTAAAATTGTATGCTCTATCTGAATCATGAAAGGCAAATTTTGAGTTTCAAGTCTATAAGATAAACTTACAGTAGTTACATTATTTTTTTGTAGTTACCATAGTTAAAACTATTTATGTAGAATAGAGAGGAAGTTGAAGTGAGGTGGCAGATACAATAACACTGAGCTCATGACGTACGTCACAGCAGCTATTAATTTATTTGATAGATGGGAAATATGTATTGCTGTATTACACACAAATAAATAAATACATATGTATACATCTAGTTTTGTTAGATGGGAAGTATGTATTGCTGTATTACACACACACAAATAAATACATATGTATACATCTAGTTTTGTTAGATGGGAAATATGTATTGCTGTATTACACACACACACACACATAAATACATATGTATACATCTAGTTTTGTTAGATGGGAAATATGTATTGCTGTATTACACACACACACACATAAATACATATGCATACATCTAGTTTTGTTAGATGGGAAATATGTATTGCTGTATTACACACATAAATACATATGTATACATCTAGTTTTGTTAGATGGGAAATATGTATTGCTGTATTACACACACATAAATAAATACATATGTATACATCTAGTTTTGTTAGATGAGAATTGGGAAATATGTATTGCTGTATTACACACACACACACACACACACACATAAATACATATGTATACTTCTAGTTTTGTTAGATGGGAAATATGTATTGCTGTATTACACACATAAATACATATGTATACATCTAGTTTTGTTAGATGGGAAATATGTATTGCTGTATTACACACACATAAATACATATGTATACATCTAGTTTTGTTAGATGGGAAATATGTATTGCTGTATTACACACACACACACACACACACACACATAAATACATATGTATACATCTAGTTTTGTTAGATGGGAAATATGTATTGCTGTATTACACACACACTTAAATACATATGTATACATCTAGTTTTGTTAGATGGGAAATATGTATTGCTGTATTACACACACACACATAAATACATATGTATACATCTAGTTTTGTTAGATGGGAAATATGTATTGCTGTATTACACACACACACACACACACACATAAATACATATGTATACATCTAGTTTTGTTAGATGGGAAATATGTATTGCTGTATTACACACACACACATAAATACATATGTATACATCTAGTTTTGTTAGATGGGAAATATGTATTGCTGTATTACACACACACACACACACACAGATAAATACATATGTATACATCTAGTTTTGTTAGATGGGAAATATGTATTGCTCTATTACACACACACACATAAATACATATGTATACATCTAGTTTTGTTAGATGGGAAATATGTATTGCTGTATTACACACACATAAATAAATACATATGTATACATCTAGTTTTGTTAGATGGGAAATATGTATTGCTGTATTACACACACATAAATAAATACATATGCATACATCTAGTTTTGTTAGATGGGAAATATGTATTGTTGTATTACACACACATAAATAAATACATATGTATACATCTAGTTTTGTTAGATGGGAAATATGTATTGCTGTATTACACACACATAAATAAATACATATGTATACATCTAGTTTTGTTAGATGGGAAATATGTATTGCTGTATTACACACACATAAATAAATACATATGCATACATCTAGTTTTGTTAGATGGGAAATATGTATTGTTGTATTACACACACATAAATAAATACATATGCATACATCTAGTTTTTTAGAAGCTGGTTTAAAAAGCTCCCTGTTATTAGCAACTTCTGTTACTTAGTGTCTCACAAATGACACACTGTGCTCTATTTATTAAGCAGCAGATGCTGCTTCGGAGGCTCGCCTGAAACGGAAGTAAAGACCGCTGCTCCTTAACCTGTCCGCCACGTTTTCAGGTGGCGGATTGAAATCATCCTGATCCAATGTGATCGGGATGATTGGCAGCCCCTTCTAGTGGCCGGTTAGCCACCAATGAGCAGGGAGTGACATATTGCACAAGCATTTAAAAAGAAATGCTTGTGCAATGATAAATGTCTGTCTGCATTTAGCAATGTCGATAGTGAATCAAGTCCGCCCGTCATTTAATAAATCTACCCCATAGTCTCTAACTTGAAATAAGATGTATGTCTGATCCAGTCATTAAAATGGAACCATTAAGAAAAATGTGTATTAAATGTGTAGAATCCAAGTCTCTGTGTGCTATAAATGTGATTAAACACAAATACAATGTGTAAATAAAAGTAACGTAGTATAGTGAATATGTGAATAAGAATGAACAGAAAGTCTATCCATGTGAAAAAAGCAAAAAAGATACAAAGCAAAAATCCCTTTTTGTTCTCAATCAGGAAAAAAGTTGCTAGAAAGGAGAAAGCAAAAAGTATGACACAATAATTATGATTACATTATATCTCACAGGTAACTTGTACATGTGATATGTCCTGCACATTCATTATTACCCCCATATGTATACAGATTGCAAACTCAGAGCTTCACACTGTATAACTTTCTTAAATGTTTAAAAAAAACACATTCACACACAAAAAAATGTAGAACAAGAAGCAAGCAATGAAGCCAATGAAAACATTGCTCTAAAGAAAATAAAGCAAATATTCTACGCTTCAGACCACAGCATCTGCCAGTTCACCTTTAGAAAACAAATTTAAAAAAAAACCTCTATAATTAAGCAGAACGTCTCAAACTAAACATTAATCAAAGAGGAAAACATTTCACTATGGACTTAATTTCTGCACCACAAAACCCATAGACAAAACAGAACTCTGTAGTGACATGGAAGAGTTATTTAGAAATCTGTGTCTTAAAGAATATTTTTACAAGACAAAGATTGAATCCAATAATGCAACACAACATTTACATATGCAACTAAAAAGAAATCCTATTGGACACACCTACCAGGAAACAACCCCAAACTAGATGAATACATAGACACAGAAGCAGGCTAAAAAACATAATTTATGTAAGAACTTACCTGATAAATTCATTTCTTTCATATTAGCAAGAGTCCATGAGCTAGTGACGTATGGGATATACATTCCTACCAGGAGGGGCAAAGTTTCCCAAACCTCAAAATGCCTATAAATACACCCCTCACCACACCCACAATTCAGTTTAACGAATAGCCAAGAAGTGGGGTGATAAAAAAGTGCGAAAGCATATAAAATAAGGAATTGGAATAATTGTGCTTTATACAAAATCATAACCACCACAAAAAAAGGGCGGGCCTCATGGACTCTTGCTAATATGAAAGAAATGAATTTATCAGGTAAGTTCTTACATAAATTATGTTTTCTTTCATGTAATTAGCAAGAGTCCATGAGCTAGTGACGTATGGGATAATGACTACCCAAGATGTGGATCTTTCCACACAAGAGTCACTAGAGAGGGAGGGATAAAATAAAGACAGCCAATTCATGCTGAAAACAATCCACACCCAAAATAAAGTTTAACGAAAAACATAAGCAGAAGATTCAAACTGAAACCGCTGCCTGAAGTACTTTTCTACCAAAAACTGCTTCAGAAGAAGAAAATACATCAAAATGGTAGAATTTAGTAAAAGTATGCAAAGAGGACCAAGTTGCTGCTTTGCAGATCTGGTCAACCGAAGCTTCATTCCTAAACGCCCAGGAAGTAGATACTGACCTAGTAGAATGAGCTGTAATTCTCTGAGGCGGAATTTTACCCGACTCAACATAGGCAAGATGAATTAAAGATTTCAACCAAGATGCCAAAGAAATGGCAGAAGCTTTCTGGCCTTTCCTAGAACCGGAAAAGATAACAAATAGACTAGAAGTCTTACGGAAAGATTTCGTAGCTTCAACATAATATTTCAAAGCTCTAACAACATCCAAAGAATGCAACGATTTCTCCTTAGAATTCTTAGGATTAGGACATAATGAAGGAACCACAATTTCTCTACTAATGTTGTTGGAATTCACAACTTTAGGTAAAAATTCAAAAGAAGTTCGCAACACCGCCTTATCCTGATGAAAAATCAGAAAAGGAGACTCACAAGAAAGAGCAGATAATTCAGAAACTCTTCTAGCAGAAGAGATGGCCAAAAGGAACAAAACTTTCCAAGAAAGTAATTTAATGTCCAATGAATGCATAGGTTCAAACGGAGGAGCTTGAAGAGCTCCCAGAACCAAATTCAAACTCCAAGGAGGAGAAATTGACTTAATGACAGGTTTTATACGAACCAAAGCTTGTACAAAACAATGAATATCAGGAAGAATAGCAATCTTTCTGTGAAAAAGAACAGAAAGAGCAGAGATTTGTCCTTTCAAAGAACTTGCGGACAAACCCTTATCTAAACCATCCTGAAGAAACTGTAAAATTCTCGGTATTCTAAAAGAATGCCAAGAAAAATGATGAGAAAGACACCAAGAAATATAAGTCTTCCAGACTCTATAATATATCTCTCGAGATACAGATTTACGAGCCTGTAACATAGTATTAATCACGGAGTCAGAGAAACCTCTTTGACCAAGAATCAAGCGTTCAATCTCCATACCTTTAAATTTAAGGATTTCAGATCCTGATGGAAAAAAGGACCTTGTGATAGAAGGTCTGGTCTTAACGGAAGAGTCCACGGTTGGCAAGAGGCCATCCGGACAAGATCCGCATACCAAAACCTGTGAGGCCATGCTGGAGCTACCAGCAGAACAAACGAGCATTCCTTCAGAATCTTGGAGATCACTCTTGGAAGAAGAACTAGAGGCGGAAAGATATAGGCAGGATGATACTTCCAAGGAAGTGATAATGCATCCACTGCCTCCGCCTGAGGATCCCGGGATCTGGACAGATACCTGGGAAGTTTCTTGTTTAGATGGGACGCCATCAGATCTATTTCTGGAAGTTCCCACATTTGAACAATCTGAAGAAATACCTCTGGGTGAAGAGACCATTCGCCCGGATGCAACATTTGGCGACTTAGATAATCCGCTTCCCAATTGTCTACACCTGGGATATGAACCGCAGAGATTAGACAGGAGCTGGATTCCGCCCAAACCAAAATTCGAGATACTTCTTTCATAGCCAGAGGACTGTGAGTCCCTCCTTGATGATTGATGTATGCCACAGTTGTGACATTGTCTGTCTGAAAACAAATGAACGATTCTCTCTTCAGAAGAGGCCAAAACTGAAGAGCTCTGAAAATTGCACGGAGTTCCAAGATATTGATAGGTAATCTCACCTCCTGAGATTCCCAAACTCCCTGTGCCGTCAGAGATCCCCACACAGCTCCCCAACCCGTGAGACTTGCATCTGTTGAAATTACAGTCCAGGTCGGAAGCACAAAAGAAGCCCCCTGAATTAAACGATGGTGATCTGTCCACCATGTTAGAGAGTGCCGAACAATCGGTTTTAAAGAAATTGTTTGAGATATCTTCGTGTAATCCTTGCACCATTGCTTCAGCATACAGAGCTGAAGAGGTCGCATGTGAAAACGAGCAAAGGGGATCGCGTCCGATGCAGCAGTCATAAGACCTAGAATTTCCATGCATAAGGCTACCGAAGGGAATGATTGTGACTGAAGGTTTCGACAAGCTGCAATCAATTTTAGACGTCTCTTGTCTGTTAAAGACAGAGTCATGGACACTGAATCCATCTGGAAACCCAGAAAGGTTACCCTTGTCTGAGGAATCAAAGAACTTTTTGGTAAATTGATCCTCCAACCATGATCTTGAAGAAACAACACAAGTCGATTCGTATGAGATTCTGCTAAATGTAAAGACTGAGCAAGTACCAAGATATCGTCCAAATAAGGAAATACCACAATACCCTGTTCTCTGATTACAGACAGAAGGGCACCGAGAACCTTTGTAAAAATTCTTGGAGCTGTAGCTAGGCCAAATGGCAGAGCCACAAACTGGTAATGCTTGTCCAGAAAAGAGAATCTCAGGAACTGAAAATGATCTGGATGAATCGGAATATGCAGATATGCATCCTGTAAATCTATTGTGGACATATAATTCCCTTGCAGAACAAAAGGCAAGATAGTCCTTATAGTTACCATTTTGAACGTTGGTATCCTTACATAACGATTCAATATTTTTAGATCCAGAACTGGTCTGAAGGAATTCTCCTTCTTTGGTACAATGAAGAGATTTGAATAAAACCCCATCCCCTGTTCCTGAACTGGAACTGGCATAATTACTCCAGTCAACTCTAGATCTGAAACACATTTCAGAAATGCTTGAGCTTTTACTGGATTTACTGGGACACGGGAAAGAAAAAATCTCTTTGCAGGAGGTCTTATCTTGAAACCAATTCTGTACCCTTCTGAAACAATGTTCTGAATCCAAAGATTGTGAACAGAATTGATCCAAATTTCCTTGAAAAAACTTAACCTGCCCCCTACCAGCTGAGCTGGAATGAGGGCCGCACCTTCATGTGGACTTAGAAGCAGGCTTTGCCTTTCTAGCTGGCTTGGATTTATTCCAGACTGGAGATGGTTTCCAAACTGAAACTGCTCCTGAGGATGAAGGATCAGGCTTTTGTTCTTTGTTGAAACGAAAGGAACGAAAACGATTATTAGCTCTACTTTTACCTTTAGATTTTTTATCCTGTGGTAAAAAAGTTCCTTTCCCACCAGTAACAGTTGAAATGATGGAATCCAACTGAGAACCAAATAATTTGTTACCCTGGAAAGAAATAGAAAGTAAAGTTGATTTAGAAGCCATATCAGCATTCCAAGTTTTAAGCCATAAAGCTCTTCTAGCTAAAATAGCTAGAGACATAAACCTGACATCAACTCTGATAATATCAAAAATGGCATCACAGATAAAATTATTAGCATGCTGAAGAAGAATAATAATGTCATGAGAATCACGATGTGTTACTTGTTGCGCTAAGGTTTCCAACCAAAAAGTTGAAGCTGCAGCAACATCAGCCAAAGATATAGCAGGTCTAAGAAGATTACCTGAACACAGATAAGCTTTTCTTAGAAAGGACTCAATTTTCCTATCTAGAGGATCCTTAAACGAAGTACCATCTGACGTAGGAATAGTAGTACGTTTAGCAAGGGTAGAAATAGCCCCATCAACTTTAGGGATTTTGTCCCAAAATTCTAATCTGTCAGACGGCACAGGATATAAATGCTTAAAACGTTTAGAAGGAGTAAATGAATTACCCAATTTATCCCATTCTTTGGAAATTACTGCAGAAATAGCATTAGGAACAGGAAAAACTTCTGGAATAACCACAAGAGCTTTAAATACCTTATCTAAACGTTTAGAATTAGTATCAAGAGGACTAGAATCCTCTATTTCTAAAGCAATTAGAACTTCTTTAAGTAAAGAACGAATAAATTCCATTTTAAATAAATATGAAGATTTATCAGCATCAACCTCAGAGACAGAATCCTCTGAACCAGAGGAGTCATCAGAATCAGAATGATGATGTTCATTTAAAAATTCATCTGTAGGGAGAGAAGTTTTAAACGATTTTTTACGTTTACTAGAAGGAGAAATAACAGACATAGCCTTCTTTATGGATTCAGAAACAAAATCTCTTATATTATCAGGAACATTCTGCACCTTAGATGTTGAGGGAACTGCAACAGGCAATGGTACTTTACTAAAGGAAATATTATCTGCTTTAACAAGTTTGTCATGACAATCAATACAAACAACAGCTGGAGAAATAGCTACCAAAAGTTTACAGCAGATACACTTAGCTTTGGTAGATTCAGCACTTGACAGCGATTTTCCTGTAGTATCTTCTGGCTCAGATGCAACGTGAGACATCTTGCAATATGTAAGAGAAAAAACAACATATAAAGCAAAATTTATCAAATTCCTTAAATGACAGTTTCAGGAATGGGAAAGAATGCCAAAGAACAAGCTTCTAGCAACCAGAAGCAATAAAAAATGAGACTTAAATAATGTGGAGACAAAAGCGACGCCCATATTTTTTCGCGCCAAATAAGACGCCCACATTATTTGGCGCCTAAATGCTTTTTGGCGCCAAAAATGACGCCACATCCGGAACGCCGACATTTTTGGCGCGAAATAACGTCAAAGAATGACGCAACTTCCGGCGACACGTATGACGCCGGAAACGGAAATAGAATTTTTGCGCCAAAAAAGTCCGCGCCAAGAATGACGCAATAAAATGAAGCATTTTCAGCCCCCGCGAGCCTAACAGCCCACAGGGAAAAAAGTCAAATTTTAAGGTAAGAAAAAATGGTCAAATCAAAATGCATTATTCCAAATATGAAACTGACTGTCTAAAAATAAGGAAAGTTGAACATTCTGAGTCAAGGCAAATAAATGTTTGAATACATATATTTAGAACTTTATAAACAAAGTGCCCAACCATAGCTTGGAGTGTCACAGAAAATAAGACTTACTTACCCCAGGACACTCATCTACATATAGATACAGATAGCCAAACCAGTACTGAAACGAGAATCAGCAGAGGTAATGGTATATATAAGAGTATATCGTCGATCTGAAAAGGGAGGTAAGAGATGAATCTCTACGACCGATAACAGAGAACCTATGAAATAGACCCCTTAGAAGGAGATCACTGCATTCAAATAGGCAATACTCTCCTCACATCCCTCTGACATTCACTGCACGCTGAGAGGAAAACCGGGCTCCAACTTGCTGCGGAGCGCATATCAACGTAGAATCTAGCACAAACTTACTTCACCACCTCCATCGGAGGCAAAGTTTGTAAAAACTGAATTGTGGGTGTGGTGAGGGGTGTATTTATAGGCATTTTGAGGTTTGGGAAACTTTGCCCCTCCTGGTAGGAATGTATATCCCATACGTCACTAGCTCATGGACTCTTGCTAATTACATGAAAGAAACACAATCCTGGACACAACAAAGCAAACACCATATAATCAGAACATCCAGGAATGGAAGACAATTAGGACATCACAAAAAATTAAGACATCACAATAAAGTCAAATGAGAGGAGTGGCTCTACAGTTATCATGAACACTACAGAATATATTAAGGAAGCACACAGGCAGCTGTCTGACCCAGTCCACTACATATAACTAACTACAAAAGGACCCCACACAAATATACACCAATTGAACTCCTACAGTTTACAAAAAACTACCCCACATAGCCCCAAGATAGGCACATTCTACATAATCACAAGAATACATAAACAGGGGGCCAAAGGAAAAGTTAATAATATCTGGAATTGTCACTAAAAGAAAACATCTCTTGCTAGGTAGAAAATATTCTGAATCCTCTAGTAAACACACCAAAGACTTACTAAATAAGATGGCTAACGTAGGCTTACTATCAGAGGTTTCCATCTCAGCGACAATGGATGTTAAAGAACTATACACCAATATTATTATTATTATCGATTATTTGTAGAGTGCCAACAGATTCCGCAGTGCTATAAACAAAGGCGGAGTAGAACAAAACAATTATAGGGATCAAATGGGTAGAGGGCCCTGCCAAGAGTTTCACTGTTGTAGTCAGCTCTTAAGAAGGTGATAAACAAACAGCTGGACTCTCAGACTTACATGCTAAGGGGGTTCAGGGTATAGCAATGGAGGAGAGGAACTAGTATAAAAAAGGTTAGTGTAGGTTGTATGCATCCCCGAACAGTAGAGTCTTTAGGGAGCGTTTGAAGCTTTCAAAACTAGGGGAGAGTCTTGTGGAGTGAGGCAGAGAGTTTCACAAGATGGGAGTCAGTCTGGAGAAGTCCTCTAAATGGGAGTGTGATGAGGTAACAAGAGAGGAGAGTAGGAGGTCATAAGCAGTGCAAAGGGGACGGGAGGGAGAGTATCTGGAGACCAGGTCTGAGATATAGGGGGGAGCAGTGCCATTGAGGGCTTTGTATGTCAGAGTGAGAATTTTGTGCTTAATCCTAGAAGCAAGAGGAAGCCAGTGAAGGGATTGGCAGAGAGGTGCAGCAGATGAAGAGCGGCGTGTTAGGAAGATGAGTCTGGCAGAGGCATTCATTATGGATTGTAATGGAGTTAGGCGGCAGGTGGGGAGACCAGAAAGGACAGAGTTTCAGTAATCGAAGCGGGATAGGATGAGAGAGTGGATTAAAATCTTAGTTGTGTCTTGTGTAAGGAAATGTCTAATTTTAAAGATGTTTTTGAGGTGAAAGCGGCAGGCTTTAGCCAAGGACTGAATGTGAGGAGTGAAAGAAAGATTTGAGTCAAATGTGACCCCGAGACATTGGGCATGAGGGGTAGGAGTTATGATGGAGTTGTCAATAGTTTTAGAGAGATTGGGGGTGGAGATTTTTGAAGAAGGGGGAAAATAAGGAGCTCAGTTTTGGAGAGATTTAGCTTGAGGTAGTGAGAGGACATCCAGGAAGAGATGTGAGAAAGACAGTGACACGGGTTAGCAAGGAAGGAGATAGGTCTGGTGCAGAGAAGTAGATTTGGGTGTCGTCAGCATACAAATGATATTGGAAACCGTGGGACTTTATTAGGGAACCTAATGATGATGTGTAGATTGAGAATAGAAGGGAACTGAGGAAAGAGCCTTGTGGTACTCCGACAGAAAGTAGTGATGGGGCAGGGGAGGCCCCAGAGAAGGCTACACTAAAGGTATGGTTTGACAGGTAGGAAGAGAACCAAGAGAGGGCTGTGTCACAGATGCCGAAGGATTGGAGGGTTTGGAGCAAAAGAGGATGGTCAACAGCATCAAAGGCTGTGGAAAGATCAAGGAGGATAAGCAGAGAGAAGTGGCCTTTTGATTTTGATTTAAGTAGGTAATTGGTAACCTTACAAATTGCTGTCTCTGTGGAGTGATGGGGACGAAATCCAGATTGCAGTAGGTCAAGGGTGGAGTTTAATGTAAGAAAATGGGATAGGCGTGCATATACTAGTTTTTCAAGAAGCTTTGAGGCAAGGGGGAGGAGGGAAATAGGGCGGTAGTTGGATGGGGAGGTTGGATCAAGGGAAGGTTTTTTTGAGGATAGGTGTGACCAGTGCATGTTTCAGAGATGAGTGAAATATACCAGTGCTGAGGGAGAGGTTGAAAATGTTTGTGAGTATAGGGGTAAGGGAGTAGCTGTGAGGGCATAGGGTCAAGGGGACAGGTAGTGAGGTGAGAGCGCAGTATCAGTGCCAAAACGTCTTCCTCAGTAACAAGGGAGAAAGAGCTATGTGGGTTGTGGTTGATTGAGAGCGTTTGAGGGGGGTGAGAAAATGGAATTATGTTGAGAGCTGATTTAGTTTCTGATGGAGTAGATTTTGTTATTGAAGTGGCTGGCAAAGTCTTGAGCTGACAGAGAAGTTGTATTAGGAGGTGGGGGTGGGCGGAGAAGAGTATTGAAAGTGGAGAACAGACGTTTTGGGTTTGAAGAAAAATTAGAGATAAGAGTAGAGAAGTAGTGTTGCTTATAGAGATTAAGTGAGGAATAGTAGTTCAACATGAATTTATAATGAATAAAATCAGCTGAACTCCGAGATTTTCTCCAGTGCCGCTCACTCAGCAGTATGTGAAAATCTGCATAGATACCATGTGAGAGGAGTATGCCAAGGCTGAGGATGAGTGTGTGATTTCCGAGCTATGGTAAGAGGGACCAGATTGTCAAGGACGGATGAAAGGGTGGAATTATAGTGGCAGATAGATTGGTCAGGGCAGGAAAAGGAGGAGAAGGATGAGAGGAGAGGTTCGAGGGAATTAGCAAGCTGTTGCTGATCTAATGACCTAATGCTTCTGTGAAGTTTGGTGTGAGGAGTAGAAGGAGGGAGAGTTGTAGGGAGGGATGATATGTTGCAAGTAAGGAGATGGTGGTCAGAAAGAGAAAAAAAGGGGAGTTTGTGAAGCTTGAGAGAGTGCACCTATAGCTCAAGATCATCAGGTCAATGGAGTGACTGTCTTTGTGAATGGGAGAATCAGTCCATTGTGACAAACTGAAAGAGGAAGTGAGTTGCAGAAGTTGTTTTGCAGAGGAGGCAGTGGGATTGTCAAGAGGGAAGTTAAAGTCACCAAGAATGATGGCAGGGGTGTTTGTGGAAAGGAAATAAGGTAACCAGGCAGCCAAGTGATCTAGAAATTTAGTTGAAGAGCCAGGTGGTTGGTATATGACTGCAACATGTATAGAGAGGGGAGAGAATAAGCAAATCATGTGGGTTTCAAATAAGGAGGGAAGAGATGGGTTGCATTTGTTGAAAGGTGCAACGAGAGGAAAGTAAAATACCTACACCACCTCCTTTTCTATTACCAGACCTAGGAGTGTGGCTGAAGTGGAGACCCCCATGTGACAGAGCAGCAGTGGATGTTGTGTCTAGGGGAGAGAGACAGGTTTCTGTTAGGGCCAGAAGGTTGAGGGAGCGGGAGATAAAGAGGTCATCTATAGAATAATTCCAGAGTGCACAAGTGAAAGGGTTTAGATGCAAGAGGAATGTGAGTAAGGTTGGCAGAGTTTTGTTTTCTGACTCTATGGGACGGTACACATGGATGTGCACAGCTAGGCAGTTGTTGGGGACCAGGATTAGGGGAGATGTCACCAGTAGTTAGTAAAAGCAAGAGGGAGAGTGACATGAGATGAGATACAGATTTGCATTAATTCAGGGGGGAGAGAGAGTGTTTAGGAATAGGTAAAGTTCATGAGTACAAAAGTAAGGTGAGTTTAAGAGAGATGGGCTAATGAGCAGTGCAGGTGGAGAGGGAGAATGAGTAATTGAATAATGTAGTTTGTTATAGAGACAGCAAAAAGGAATATGAAGATATTGAGCATTTTTACAAAAGAGGGAACCAATTAAACACATAAGACACAGTATTACAACAGCAATTAAGGAAACAATAAGGTACATAAAACATAATATTACAAAAGTACTTGCCTTGTGTCTTGCCCCTTGCCCAATCCTTGTTCAATCCTTGTATAATTCTATTCTTAATGCCTCACTTATAAAAAGTTAACTTCAAAAATGTGAACATATGTTGATGTAGCAATGCACAGCCCAGTGCAATGCACAGTCTAAGCTAATGTTAAATATATAGGCAGGGAAGTCAGCTGTGTCCACTAAATTACTTGACTGAAAAATCAGAGACAAATGAAGGGCCAATTTGAAAGTTAGATTCTGGTCTGGTCAAGATGAGATAAGTTAAGTAAACAGACAGTAAAATTTGGAGGAGGTTGAAACTATGGCATAAGACAGCTATAAATTAAAAAATAATAGCAAGTATTGATAAGGATTAAACATCACATGGCAATTAAAACATTAGGAGTAAGACATTGGATAACAGTACAACAAATGCAGGACTAAATTAACAACCTAAAATCATTTGCTCAATATACATATACGAAAAGAGAGTTACAGGAGAGGAAGAAACACCAGAGTGCAGTGAATAGTCTGCAGATTGACAGGAACTCTATTCATGAACCAAAAGAGAGTACCAATATCTCTTACCAAGTTAGCCTAGAGGCATGCCAGAAATTTGTCAACATGACCTACCCACATAGTGTGTCAAACTAATAAAATTCATACTCATGCACAAATTTTAAATTTGGGGATGATATTTACCTTCAAAAAGATGGGGACAGCCATAGGAATAATAATGGCTGCCCAGTATGCTAACCTATTCATGGCAAAACCTGAAAATAATTTTATGCACCTGCAGCATAAGACCCCTTGCATACTTACGCTATGTGTCAGGGTGCCAGGAATCAGACTGAGATGAGAAGTGCAAAAATAATCACACCTTTATTAATAACAAAAAATAATAAAAAGTCCACAAGTCAAATAAAAAGCCAGGAGTCAAAGCCAAAGCTGGTAGTCAGACGAGCCGAGTCAGGAGCCAAAGCGAGTAGTCAGACAAGCCGGAATTAGGAACAAGGAGAACAGCAGAGTCAGGAACAAGCCAGGAATCAGGAACCGGAAGAGATGCCAGACAGCCAGGTAATACACAGGAACTCACAAACAGGTCTGAGAGAACGCAAGGGCAAAGCATACTGAACAGAGGCCCTTTAAATAATAAATGATGATATCACAATTCTGAGACTGCAACCTGTCTCTCATAATGCCCACTCCTGGTGTTAAATGCTGTTTTCCATTCGTGGCCCTTCTTAATCTTAACAAGATTGTATGCTCCTCTCAAATCAAGTTTAGAAAAGACTGTATCTCCCTTGAGGCGGTCAAAGAGTTCGTAATGAGCGGAATAGGATAAGCATTCTTAATGGTAAGATGATTAAGACCCCTATAATCAATGCATGGTCTTAACTCACCACCCTTTTTCTTCACAAAGAAGAAGCCAGCAGGAGAGCAGGATTTGCGGATGATGCCCCGGGACAGAGCATCGGCAACATACTCCTCCATAGCACAATTCTCCGCAACAGACAGAGGGTAAACACGAGGGGGAATGGCTCCGGGTTGAAGGTCTATGGCACAATCGTAAGACCGGTGAGGAGGCAATGTACCGGCACGCACCTTGTCAAAAACGTCTAGGAACTCTCGGTACTCCTCTGCCAATTGAGATACCAAAGAAGTGCACAAGACTTTGACTGGTTTCCGAAGACAAGTGGAAATACATTGCGGGGACCATGACAAAATTTCAAACCAGCGCAAGTCAAGACTGGGATTGTGTTTTTGGAGCCAGGGATAACCCAGAAAAACCGGAATATGCAGAGAGTTTATCACCTGGAATTGGAGGGTTTTAAAATGGAGAGCCCCAACAGCCATGGATAACGGATCGGTTTCATGAGTAACAAGTGCGGGCTGAAGGGACCTACCATCAATTGCCTCAATAGCAAGCGGAATGGACCGAGGCAATACAGGAATGGAGTGCTTTGATACAAAAGCACTGTCAATGAAATAGCCCGCAGCACCAGCGTCAACAAGAGCCTGGGTGACTATGGAGGAGTCCACCCAGGAAAGGACAACCATGACCAAAGGTTTCTCTTTTAGCGGTTCTGGGGACAAGGATAAACCACCCAAGGTCTGCCCCCGACAGGACCTTAGGTGCGAACATTTCCCAGCCGTGTAGGACAAGACTTTAAAAGGTGGCCCTGTAACCCACAATAGAGGCAGAGCCCCTTCCTCCTCCTAAAGGCCTTCACCACCATGGGGGCCTATCTATCAAGCTCCGTAAGGAGCTTGATGGCCAGTGTTTCTGGCGAGTCTTCCGACTCACCAGAAACAGCAGTTATGAAGCAGCGGTCACAAAGACCGCTGCTCCATAACCCTGTCCACCTGCTCTGAGCAGGCGGACAGGAATCACCAGAAATCAACCCGATCGAGTATGATCGGGTTGATTGACACCCCCCTGCTGGTGGCCGATTGACCGCGAGTCTGCAGGGGGCGGCTTTGCACCAGCAGCTCTTGTGAGCTGCTGGTGCAATGCTGAATTTGGAGAGCGTATTGCTCTCCGCATTCAGCAAGGTCTTGCGGACCTGATCCGCAGTGTCGGATCAGGTCCGCAAGACCTTTCTTAAATAGGGGCCATGGAGAGATGCGTGAATCCCAACTGCATCGGCTCAGCAGTACCTGGTGACTCGGGACCAGCAGCAGCAGAGGAGGAGCGAGCCAAAACATCAATTACCCTTCGAAAGGACGCCACAAATTCAGGGTAATTTGAAATCACAGGTTTATTAGTCTCCCACAAAGGATTAGCTCAGACAAGAGTTGTGTCATCTCAAAGTAAATGCCCACCTGGTTCAAAAACCCTCTGCACTGAATAGGATTGCCTCCATATCGCTGAGGTAGAAGTGCAGAACCGGACATGCTCCTGGTAGGAATAGGTTCAGCAGCAGAAACAGGAGCAGCCATAACTTGTGGGACACTCTGGTCCAAATGTGCAGTGCGAGTCAGCAGGGTTTGCAGGGCTAGTGCAAATTGATGCAAGGTGATCCTGTTCCTCCATCCTGGAAATGATGGTAGGTAAAGGTGGATTATTAGCACCATCAGAATTCATGGCCCTTGCATAATGTCAGGGTGCCAGGAATCAGACTGAGACGAGAAGTGCAAAAATAATCACACCTATATTAATAATAAAAAATAATAAAAAGTCCACAAGTCGAAGTCTCTAAAGTTAATAATTCTTAGAGAACTATAATCTAAAGCAGCTTTAAACTTGCCAGAGAACTATTTGGGACATAATACATCAGCGACTAAGTTCTGGTAATAATTCCAGAGGACGAAGATCTTACCACGCTACATAGGACCACTATACAACTGATAGAACTCCGGAGGGTCGGGGCTCCGCTCCGGAGTTGGATCCTACCGCTTCACAAGTGGCATCAACAATATTGGTCCCTGTAACGGCTAAATTGCGATCCTGAAACTTGTGCATCAGAGGCACAAGCACAAGCACGCCTGCATTGTAGGACCATTCCCGGCACACAGAGACTCAGGCCATAAAGAGCAAACAGCAGAGGTACGGCTCACATATACTGTTTAAACGCTGTCAGTACGTACCATTCTAATACCTGGCCATAGTTCAGATATAGACCTCACAGACCAGAGGCAAACTCAAAGCGCACGCACTGGATATCATTCTTTGCTTTCCTGCCCCACAAGACGAGCCGCCATATTGGCCAGCTAGCGCGCACTATATTTTAGATTAAGCAGCTCCCGCTCACAGCTGCATTAAAGAATAACTACTGATAAACTGATCTTGGTCTAAATAAAGCCAACGTGTTATAATCCTTGACAGCTTGCCTAAAGATGTAAGCACCGCTAAAGGAGATTTATATGCACAGCTTAACTGGTCTCCTGCATTCCATTCTGTGACACATTGGATATATGCATATGCAGCAATACAGTTAATAAGGGCCAACAGTTTTGACCTTAGAAGCCAAAAGTGAATCCCTTTGCTTTTGTACCTGATAACTCAGACTCTGTGACATTTGAGTTCAGACTTTACAGTTTTGCCAGGGATCTAATATAAGTCTCAGCCTATTACCCTCACATTGAGTAATTGGACTCTGAATATAATAAAGTTAATCAGGTGACTGCCTGATTAGATCTAGTGGCTATCTGGTGACCCCTGGGGAGAGGCACATTTTCACCTGGAATTGGATAAGAAGTGAACATACACCTGATCCAAATCATTTGCTTGCTCTTTAATACAAACTTTATTTTATTTTTATATTGGTCCTTATGAGAGTTAATATGGCTTAACTTCCCCGGGCCATGTCTCCCTGAGGGGCTACATACAAGTCTCGGACCTAAGTGCTATACCACAGGGGACTATCTCACTTTACCATGCCACAAGGTAATAGAAAGAAGCAGCTGACTTCAATTCCAAAAAAATCTCTTGCAGACCACTTCAAGGCGGCTATCCTTACAGATAATAGCTCTCACAGCTTTGAGGAGAACCCCCACTCTGAAACTTTACCTCTTAACTCATCACAGATGGCTACATCTATGACAAATATGGATGGAGTGACCGCATCAGCAATAGTTGACACTTTAACCGAGAGAATGAAAACCCTCGAAGAAACTCTTACTAAAACTATTCGAGGCTCGGTGGCTGAACTACGGCAAGATATTGGAGCTATCAGTGAACGCACGGAAGCTCTAGAGAGGAAGCAAGAAGATCTTGCAGTGGAGCAGGCACACTTGCTCACGCACTCACAGCACATAGTAGATCATGTGGACATCTTAGAAGCGAAAGTAGCAGATTTGGAAGACCGCTCAAGACGGAACAACCTTAGGTTCCGGGGTATATCAGAGGAGGTGTCGCCTAGCGAACTCGAAGATTTTATCTTGGAATACTGTAAACATCTCAAACCATCTACAAATCAATTTGAATTGCTTATTGATAGAGCCCATAGACTCCCAAGAGGAAGAAATGTTCCAGCTGACAAACCGCGAGATACAATAGTGCGGTTTCATTACTTCACATACAAAGAGCAAATACTCAGGGCAGCTTTCAACACTTCCTCTCTACCGGAAAGGGTCAGACATATACAGGTCTTCCCAGACCTTTCCCAGTATACAATGAAAAAAAGAGCGTCCTTCAGAGAGATCACATTAGCCCTCAGAAAAAGAGGAATTAAATACCGTTGGGGTTACCCGACAAAGTTACTTATCCACAAAGATGGCTCCTTGATTACCCTGGAAGATCCTGCTCGAGGTAGAGACCTCCTAGATAGGTGGTTCCTGGGCTCTTCGGGTCCCTCAGACTCTCAGTCGATTAGACCAACTGGAACTCAAAATATTCACACTCCAGGACATCACAGATCTGAGAGGCTTAGCCCCACAGCTAAAGAATGGGACCCTATGCCACAGAGACTGCAAGCCCCGAGCGCCAAATGACAAAATCAAGATGTAGTTTCTGCCCTAGACTAAATAATTTGATTATAACTCTGTACTCTTGTGGAAATTAAATACTTTTACTGTCAGAGACTTGAAGCTACTAAACAGTAACGTATATTCTTCTATATTTCCTATGCTTTCTCTTCTTTTTTTTGTTTTTTGTGTTTTTGTTGTCTAGGTTCCTACTTTTGAAGCAACGAAAAGGTAAGCATATGTGATCTATGCCTATACTTTGAATGGTTCAAGTACAAGATCTTAGACCCTTAAGATTAAGCCAGGGCCTAAATATGTTTCATATGCTGGTTCCCCGATTGGCTAGTCTAGGATTATCCATATAATCATCCCTAAATAACATAGTGGTTGATTGATGAGCGCTGCAGTCGATCACTTCACCCTCTGAGGTTTTGTTCCTGGACTGGCTTGGCGGATGACTCAATAATATGGGCCGTTAATGGCCCTTCCCTAATAACCCTGATATGCTATTATAGTGACCCTATGAGATTTATGGAGGCCGGATTACTTTGAACATTTTCACCAAGGTCAACTGTTAAGGTTTTTTGTTTATTCAGGACTAACTATTCTACTGTTCTTTTTTGTTGAAGCATAATTGTTCAATGTCTTATCTGTTCCTGCTATATGTTTTTAGACCAAATGGTAATGTAAATCTCTACTTTTAGGTGCACTTATGTCTTGCTATCTACAGGGGAATAGAAATACACTTTAATACCGGATAGCTAACTTCTATAACTCTGAGGTTTATCACCTTAAACCCTCTAGTCTACACCTAGATTATACTACAGTATAGCTAGTAAATCATTTGTCAATAATGCCATTGTGATAGGAAGTACTTTGCTTTTTTGATTATAGTTATGTAATTGTGATTCTCCTAGTTGGTTTAACTATTGTCATGCTTCTTGTTGATGTTATTCAGTAATTTTACTTTTATGCTATATCTTAGAGATATCTCTATAATCCTGCTAGAGGCTATTGTAGGATGAACCTTGATAACATATTATATACGTTAATTTGGAAATGTCTTGGTTCTAACAGTTTAGGTTTATACTCTAGAATAATTTTATATGACAAGTTTCCAACATTTGTTTCTAACAGTTAAAATATATCCCCTAATATTGTTATAGACTTCACGAGACGCCCTTTATTCACTCTAACTTCATTTTAAACATATTCTACCTCATTTAATATTATAACCACCCAATTGTTTTGGAAAACAATAGTTTTCCCTCCTTCCAAGTTTAAATAGACCTAGAACGCCCAAAACTCAGTAGGTCTAGTCTCCCCCCCCCCCATATCCCCTTACCCCTCTTAACCTTTCATATTTCCTTGCAACAAGACTGTTACACTTCCTTGCAATAAGACTGTTACACTTATACCTTCCCTAGAGACAGACATTGTTACCCCAAATACCCTCCCTACATTCTATACTCCTATGAGCTTACTGCGTAAGCAGCGGAAAATATATCCTGTAGAAAACTATTTGCCTGTTTCATGTATATCTATTTGTCTCCTCCCTTTATGTCCATTTCTTGAGTGTCCGAGATAGTTTTGACTAGCAAACAGGGGCTACATATTATAACTAGTTGATCAGACAATTATAGCAGATCTCCTAACTTCTCCTATTCTTACTTCTTACTATATTCTATTAGCCTTCCCTTGTGACCAGATTCACAACCTATACCCTCTTTTCTCTTATTACCTCCCCACTTCACTCCCTCCCCTCTTTCCCCCTTTTTTTTTTTCTCTCTTCCTCCCCCCCCCCTCATACGCTCCCTCTAATATTGATCAGAGAATCTATAACTATGACATACTCTCCGCCACTTACTTTCACTTCTTTAAATACCAGAGGTTTAAATTCCCCAACGAAAAGGAGCTTGTTAATTAGGTATCTTGGCGTTCAAAAAACTGATGTAGGATTCCTACAAGAAACCCACTGGGTAGAGGGAGATGAATTGAGATTAAAGACTCCACTTTTCCCGGTGGTATATACAGCGTCCCATACTAGCAAAAGCAGAGGGGTGGCCATTCTGATCAATCGAAATCTCTCTTTTCAATGTCTACATATAGAACAAGATATAGAGGGGAGATATCTAATACTAGTGTGTAAATTGAATGACTCCCTTTTTACCTTGGCTAATATATATGCTCCTAATCAAGGTCAATTAAAATTTCTCAGGAAAATCCTGGACTTAATTTCCAAAATTAAACAGGGTACCCTCCTTCTGGGAGGAGATTTCAATCTGGTTTGGGACCCTGAACTGGATAAGAAATTCTCCAAACCGGGCTTTTGTGATGCACATACTAATTCATCAGCCCCGAAGTTTCGGGATTTAATGTGCCAATATCAACTCTTTGACATTTGGCGTTCTTTACACCCCACAAACAGAGACTATTCTTATCTATCACCGACACACCATTCCTACTCCCGGATTGATTATTTTTTTACTGATTCATGGACCTTAAATGGTATTTGCACTGCAAAAATATCGGTATGCGCGTGGTCTGATCACGATGGACTTAATATTGCTATACCTGGGAATACATCCTTGTCATCCAGGCCGAGCTGGAAACTTCCGCAGTCTCTTTGGGCCGACCCACTTTTTCTTGGATCTTTACAGGATACAACCGTCGATTTCCTCCGAAATAACCCTGAGGGAGATACATCCCATCAGATTAGATGGGCTGCCTTCAAAGCTTACATTCGGGGATTCTGTATTAGTAAAATAGCCAAGATTAAAAAAGAAAGAGGGGCGCCACTAGGTAAATTGATGTGTGACCTTAGGGAAATAGATAAGTTAAATAAATCTAATCCTTCACAGGTACTCTCAGATAAATTGCTCCAGCTTAGAGCCCTCATTAAAGAGAGAGAAATGGAAAAGGTTCAGGAGGCCGCTCTTCGATTCAAACAGCTCATGTATTCAAAAAGCAATAAAGCTGACGCGCTTCTAGCTAAGAAATTGAGGCAACGGGCGGCGGCCGCTAGAATCCCATTTCTGACTTATAAGGGACAAACAGCACATACTCCAGCCGACATCGGTAAGATGTTTGCAAAATTTTATTCAGAACTTTACAATATTGCAGAGTATGAACGCCCAGAGATAATATCACCCCTGGATACTAAACACTTCCTATCAACCCTTAATCTACCACAGATACCAGAAGAGTCTAGAGATTTACTTACACAACCATTTTCCTTACAAGAGGTTGAGATAGTTTTGAAACAAATCCAAAATAATAAAGCCCCTGGACCAGATGGTTTCACAGGTACATTTTACAAAAAATTGAAACCACAAATAGTCTCAGTGTTAAGAAATCTCTTTAATGAGATTAAAGAGACGGGGGAAATACATAGAGAATTTTTAGAAGCCACCATTATCCCTATACTCAAACCAGGGAAAGACCAGACTGATTGCGGCAACTACCGTCCTATTTCCCTTATCAATTTGGACACCAAACTGTATTCTAAACTTATAGCAAACAGGATTGTCCATCTACTACCAGAGGTTTTACATCATGACCAGGTGGGGTTCACAATGGGTAGACAAGGGCCAGACAATACCAGAAGGTTGATCTCAGTATTTACGGAAGCACAACGTCTAAGCATCCCAATGGTGGCCCTGTCGTTAGAAGCCGAAAAGGCCTTCGACAGGGTCAGATGGGAATACATTTGGGAGACCCTACGATCGTTCGGGTTCCCTGAACCCTTCATTTTAGCGATCAGAGCTTTATATTCAATACCCCATGCAAGAGTAAAGGGAATGGGATTCTGTTCTCCAGAATTTCCTATTTCTAACGGGACCAGGCAAGGTTGCCCACTGTCCCCGCTTATTTTCGCACTAGTAATTGAACCCTTTGCTCAGACGATCAGACAATCCAATGAGATTCTTGGGGTACCTCTGCGGAGCCCTTCGGAAAAAATAGTTCTTTTTGCAGATGATGTGACTCTATTACTATCAGAACCAATGACCTCAATTCCAGCAGTCTTCGAAGTGATTCGCCACTTTGGAGCCTTAAGCTACTACAAAATTAACTATACAAAGACGGAGGGATATCCCATACAGTTTGAACCACCCACTCTAATACAACTTAAATCTGCCTTTCCGTTTCCCTGGTCGACCCAACACCTGAAACATCTCGGTATATACCTTAGTTCTAAACCTGATCAGATAATCAAAGATAATTATGACCTTCTTATCTCCAACCTTAAACAATTGCTAACGAAATGGGATTTTAAGGAGCTTTCCTGGTTGGGGAGAGTTGCTTCCATTAAAATGTCACTACTCCCGAAAGTGTTATACTTATTTCGGTGTATCCCGCTTAATGTTCCACATTCTACTTTATTTACTATTCACAAACTATTCTTAGATTACATTTGGCAAAATAAAACGCACAGAATAGCACATAATATATTACATCGGCCCTTTTCTAGAGGTGGTGTTGCGGTTCCTAATATCTACACTTACTACGAGGCAGCACGACTATAACATGTTACTGATTGGGGACTGTCAGATAATAGACCAGGTTGGTACCATTTAGAAGCATCCGGATTACTGGGTAAGTTAGAACTTTCAGATTTAATATGGATCCCAAACATGGGAAAACTTCTCACCTCACTCCACAATACCATTATACAACACAATTTATTAATTTGGAAATCTCTGAGGAGTAGAATTATGATTGCCCCCCATCCGTCGCCGGTACACCGAATTGCGGGTTTATTATGGGATCTCCCAAACACCCACTCGGGCGAATGGAAATTGAAGGGATTCCTGACCATAGCAGATTTCTTTGATCAAAACCTGTCACTTGATCTATCCCTAGTACCTACTAAATTTGAACCAGCCCCACCGTGGTTTTCGTTTGAATCTCTGAGAGTCCTGGGTTTTCTAAAGACATGGGGATTCTTGGCAGACTCCCTGAGGAAGCCCACTCCATGGGAAATAAGATGGAATAGTCGATAAGATGGAATGAGTCGAAAAGTTTTAAACCTCTCACGATACACTATAATCTTCTTCTGTTGGAACTTACTCCAGGTATCCCGTGGCAGTATAAAGCATGGAGTAGAGAGATGGGTGTCAGCTTCTTGGATACTGATTGGGAATGCTATTATACTAACCAAAAAAACTATACACTGTGTCACCATACTAGAGGTGTATATCAAATTACTCCTGAAATGGCACAGAACCCCCGCGAGATTAGCCAAAATGTATCCCACAGCTTCTCTGCTTTGTTGGAGGGGATGTGGTATGGTTGGCTCCGATTTGCATATTTGGTGGGAGTGCCCAAAATTAACTCCATTATGGAGAGAGATCCAGAGATTATGCGAATCGCTGAATCTTATCCCTGAGATCACATCCGCCAATGCTCTACTACATATTATAGATAACAGTATACCACAAATGTCAAAGAGATTACTGATATATATATTTACTGCAGTCAAGTTGTGCATTTCAAGAGCCTGGAAGTCTCCTGAAGCTCCTAGTCTTCTTGAAATACAAGCAGTAATAGATTATATGTCTAACATGGAAAGATTCTTCTTTAACTTGGTAGACCAAATGGACACTTACTGGTTGATATGGGATGCCTGGTTACACAAATGAGGATAGAGGGGAGGGAAATGGGGGAAGAGGTTGGAAAGACTGCCCTTTTTTTTTTTTTTTTTTCCCTCCCTCTATACATCTCTCACCCACCTGTGTTGCCAAACTTTTCCTTTTTGTCTGATCTGCGCCTTCCAGACTCTTTACTATCCTACTTAGATAATTTGAAAACTCCACATAGCCCCACCCTGTCTTTTTCTCACAAAATTAGACCGGACATGGAAATTAACTCTGTCTTATTTTGATGGACACCTTATCTAAAGTAACCGGATCATATGATATACCATATGGACATATTACATATGTTTGTCACCATCTGCAATAGATATAAAAGATGGATATGTTAAACCCTCCAGGCACTTTTTATGGCCATTAAAAATACTCATATAAATATGTAAAATTCATATCCTAAAGGTATGACTATTATTGATATTCTGAAAATTTTCCTGCATTTCCCTATATGAACAGAATATGTTCTTGCCATTATTTGTTTTTCAATGATACTATATATATTATTGACTATGATGATTGATATTCTGGAAATTTTCATGTATCCTTTTTTTTTTTTTTTTATATATGTGAACAAGTTATGTTCTTACCTTTATTCGCTTTTCAATGATACCATATATACTATTGTTGTATTGTTCTATTGTTTGACATTCAAAATATTTCAATAAAAATACTTTAAAAAAAAAAAAAAAAAAAGTCCACAAGTCAAATAACAAGCCAGGAGTCAAAGCCAGAGCTGGTAGTCAGACGAGCGAGTCAGGAGCCAAAGCGAGTAGTAAGACGAGCCGTTTTTATGCACCTGCAGCATAAGACCCCTTGCATACTTACGCTATGGGTCAGGGTGCCAGGAATCAGACTGAGATGAGAAGTGCAAAAATAATCACACCTTTATTAATAACAAAAAATAATAAAAAGTCCACAAGTCAAATAAAAAGCCAGGAGTCAAAGCCAAAGCTGGTAGTCAGACGAGCCGAGTCAGGAGCCAAAGCGAGTAGTCAGACAAGCTGGAATTAGGAACAAGGAGAACAGCAGAGTCAGGAACAAGCCAGGAATCAGGAACCAGAAGAGATGTCAGACAGCCAGGTAATACACAGGAACTCACAAACAGGTCTGAGACAATGCAAGGGCAAAGCATACTGAACAGAGGCCCTTTAAATAATAAGTGATGACATCACAATTCTGAGACTGAAACCTGTCTCACACGAATGATGTACACCAGTCTGGCCATAAGAGGGTATGCAGGAAATGAGCAACATCAGACACTCTGCACCAGATTCAGTACCAGGTGAGTAAAATGGCTGCCAGCAGCACATGGCAAACAAAGCTATGTTGATAACATTCTAATAATATGTACAAAAAGGTGAGCATTAATTAATTTTAACAAAAGGTTTAATGAATTTCACCCCACATGAAACCCTCCCTAAACCACTCTACCTCACATCAATTTCCTGGATACCACCATTTACATTAGGAAAAATGACTTATATACCTCCACCTATCACAAGTCCACAGACTGCCCTTCATATCTTAACTATGACAGTTTCTATGCAAAACACACCAAACACCCCATCGTTTACAGCCAAGCCATATCTAAAATCACTTCAAGATATATTAAGGAACTCAGGCTACCACCCCAGTATAATATAAAACCATGTTCACAGAGTCGGCAAAATACCCAGGGACAAACTATTGCAATATAACCAACACTGGAAGGTAACAGAATCCCCCACTATAACATATAACCCACAATTAGATATTTAAAAAAAAATTAAGAGACCATCGACAATCCCCAAAGACAAATCGGTAGGATTTTGGGCATTTAACCTTCTACAGTGCACAATATAATTGAAAGATTCAAGGAATACGGTGAAATCTCGGTGGGTAAAGGGCACGTGATCTCCGATCCCTCAGATGTCACTGTCTCAAAATCATTCATGAATCTGTAATGGATATTCTGACATGGGCTTTGGAATACTTTGGTAAACCTTTGTTAGTCTACTCTATTCGCAGCTGCATCCACAGACGCAAGTTAAGGCTTTACTATGCAAAGCAGAAACCATACATCCAGAAGTACCGCTGAGATGGACAGTAGCACAGTTGAATCATGTTTTGTGGTCCAATGAGTCAATAGCTTTTGGAAAAAAACATGTGTTCTCCAGGCCAAAGAGAAAAACGACCATTCAAGCTGTTATAAGCATTAGGTCCAAATCATCTGTCAGCATCTGTCATGGTATGGGGGTTTGTCAGTGCCCATAGCATGGGTAACTTGTACATCTGTGAGGGTACCATTAATGCAGAAAGATATGTATTCATTTTGGAGCAACGTATGCTGCCATCCAGATGTCGTCTTTTCCAGGGACGTCCCTGCATTTTCCAGCAGGACAACGTCAAACCACATTCTGCCCAGATTACAAGTGCATGGTTGTTTAAGCATAGGGTGTGGGTAGTAGCATGGCCTGCCTGCAGTCCTGTGCCTGTCTCTAATTGAGAATGTGTGGTGCATTATGAATCTCAAAATAAGACAACGAAGGCCCCATACAGTTGCGCAGCTGAAGACATGCAAAATGGATGAATGCAGGAAAATTTTGCTTACTAAACTTAACCAACTGGTGTCTTCAGTGTCCAAATGCTTAATATGTGTTATTAAAAGAAAAGGTGATGTTACACAGTGATAAACAGTGGACTGTCCCAACTATTTTGGAGTGTGTTGCAGTCATCAGATTGGAAATGACGGTATATTTTAAAAAAATTCATTAAATTCACAAAGTAAATCATCAAACAACATGTTAATATGTTTCAATATAGTACAGGTTGAATAAAATTTTCAAATTTCCGTTTTTTTGCATTTTCCATAGTGCCCCAACTTTTTCGGAATCTATCTATATCTATCTAAATATATATATATACTGTATATATATAAAAAAAAAAAAACATTTTGTAAAATATATATCCATTTATGAATAAATAGAATATGTTCTATGTGAAAAGCATTAGAATGCGAAATATTAATATTTTCATATCAGGTTAGCGCACTTTAGAAATTGCTATTGGGTTTGCGCGCAAGTATGGTGGGGGTTTTTTCGCTTTCCGCGCTCCATTGAAGTCTGAGGGGAATGCTTTTTAACACGGTTCCAATATTCTAACTTTGGCTTTTTGCACGCATCGGGTTAGCGTGCGAGTAAAAAAGTTTTACTTTCAACTTGTAATACGAGTGCTACCCGACGAGCACCGCCCGACTCTAGCCTAAAGTGTCAGACATCCAATTCTACATACCCTTAACCATGACAAATACTCTCACTGGATTTAGGAAACTCAAATCAACTCATCATATTGGGCTAAGCTTCAATTTATTTGAAGAAAACAATATAATACAAACAATTAAAAGGATTTGTGCCATAAACTGCAATATGGACCCTGGCCCAACAAACCATTTAATAAGATTTAGGTACTAACTAATCATTTGATGGGTGCGTGTTCAATTCTAATCCTCTTGATCTGTCAGCTACATTTGACATAAACACAGAGATCCCTCTTATCTCCCATGTAATTTATAATGTACATGTTCATAATGGGATATATCACACGACAACATGGCCTAAGCTAGAAATAGAGCCTTATTTTGTTTTAGTTTTTTTACCTATCAAAACTATATATATATTTTTAGTAGACAACCCAAGGTATTGAGCTAGTCCTATTTTGGTATATTTCATGCCACTGTTTTTCAACACCAAACGCAATCATATACAAACCATGCATGACTTTGCCATTGCTTTTTGGTAATCAGAAGGCCACTAATTGCAGTTGTGCACCATAGTTCTGAAATTGCTGGCAATTAAGGGGTTAGTTAGCTGGCAAGGGTTATAGTATTCTAGTGTAAGGATTACCCTCCCACCAACCTAATCCTGCCCAAACATCTCTTCCCCTCCTCCCCACCATTTTAGGCACTAGCAGACAGTCTGTCAGTATTAAGTTTTAGGGCTTTTTTATTTTTGCATAAATTAATTTTATATATTTATTTTCTGCAGTGCAGGATTCCCCCTTACCATTCGACCTCTCTGATTCCTCTCAAACAGCTCTCTAACCTGATGGTATCCACCATCTTACGTAATGGCAGCTGTCTGCCAGTCCCCAGTTTAGATAATAATTTTTAAAAATGTTTGTAGTGTAGCAGTCCCCATACCTCCCCTTCCCTGCTATTGCCAAAGTTGGGTCCATTTTTCTGTAGTGTACCATCCCTTCCACTCTTCAAATGTTATTTTCTGTAGTGTAAAGCCCGTCCCACTCACTCCTTCTGCTCCCCCCCTCCTCCTTTGTGCCACCCACCTGCCTCCCGCACCTCCCCTGGCATTGAAGAGCTGAAGAAGATTGTTACAGACAGTGACAAAGACCATTTCACTGTCTGTAAGAATATTGTAATCGGCACTCAAATGGTAACAGAGTACCAATCGTGCTCTGTTACCATACGAGGACATATTACTTGCAGCTTTCACTTTACAGCTGAGGCTGCTGTAGCTTCCTGAAGCTGCGATGTATAAATTAGCACTGCAGAATCCGTTGGCACTCTACAAATAACCGATATTAATAATAATAATATGCTTTTTCGGTACGATGGGCACTGTACCATGTGACTATATATATATATATATACATACATATATACACACACACACGTCATTTTTGCTTAAGGGGTTAAAGAACATAGCCAGAATAAAGCACCTGATTCCTGCACAGGAACTTCCCACAATTATTTACACTTTGGTGAAATTGGACACTTGCAATGCACTGTATTGTGATCTCACAAATAAGTTGCCTTCAGTTGGTACAATATGCCGCAGCAAGGCTTCTAGCTGGCCAGTCATAATGTTGTCATGTGGCACTCATCATCAATTCCCTGAACTGGTTACCAATAAAAAGGCAAAAGAATAGACCTGCTACTCTTCAAAACTTTGCATGATTAGGGACTAAGTTATCTATAAGAATTTTTTGCGTTCTGTGTCTCAAGTCACACTCTTCGATCAGCCCATGCCTTGAAGCTAAATGGGCCAAGAACTTACCAAAAATGATGTGCTATTTTTATTTTTGTCTTGCTTGTTTTATTATATGTCTTCTATATTTAATTTAACTAAAAACACATTGTCAGATGGAAACAATTATTAAAATGGTCTGTGTAACAAAACATATCTGGGAATGTATCTGGGCAATTAAAGGATTAAAATCATAATAGAAAAATAAAATCTTTATACTGCTCTAAGTAAGCTGGAGCAATTTGTAAAAGACAGAGAAAGAGGCAGATTTTGCTTAGTTCATTTGCAGTCTAATAGTTGATATTTTTTGTAAAATCAATTACATAGCAATAATTATTAGACTTTTCATTTATTTCTGTTTCCCTTCTATTTTATTATTATTTGGATCAAAATACTCATTTTAATAGTAAGGTTTTCTGGAACAAAATCAAAGACATGTGGGATCGATTGCACCAAACTGAATCGTATTACAGGAACTAGACTCACGTTATTTTCATTGGTAAGAAATGTTTGTTAAAGCTAAGGATACAGCACTTTTGGGAATACGAGTAAGGAAGAAAGAGAGGAAAATAAATTGGAGCAGTAAAGACAAGCAAATATGCCAAGTTTTTCAAGAATGTTGATAAAAATACAATTGAAATTGTTTCCTGTGCAATTTCATAAAAATTATGTTACTTGCAGCTATAGAAAAGAATCCAACTGGCTTTTTGTGAAAGATTTTTTTATTTTTAAGATCTTCATTATGTCAAAAACATGAAGTCATATTAGTCATTCAAAGTAAAATGTATCAAATAAGTATATCAGGTGGATGTATTTTAAAAGTTTAATCAATCTTGGTTTTAAAAGGACCTTTAAAAATGACATAATACCCATATAATAAATCACTTGAAAGTGATGTAGCATAACTTAATGAAGTTGAATATAATATGAACATTTCAATAATACGTTCTTTGTGAACAGTTATCCTTCAGCTACAATCAGCATAATGTTGAAAAAAAGAAAAAACAGCTAATTATCAGCTTCATCAGTGCTGATGCTATATTTTGCTTTACTGTGATTTTGTGAGATTTCATAGTAAACTTCCTTAAACTAAGGAGGGAACTAACATGACTGACTCTGCACATGGCAGATGCATACTTCCTTGCAGGTCCCAGGACTAGCATCCTGATTAGTTTTATAAGTCCCTTTACAATGGGATGTGGCTACTAAGAAAATTTGAGTTAAAATATTTTCCTTTTTTACAAAGAGATGTTCAGGTTAAACTTGTCAGCTTTTTACAGATTTGCTGCATTAAGTAATTTAACATTTGGGTATCATGTCCATTTAAATACTGTAGAATTGCATAGTCAACAAGTGCATAAAAAGACAAGGCAATACAACTTAAAGACAGATTATCTAAGACTTCCACTCTAGAAAGATTATCATGTTATCTAAGAAGTCTTTTCAATACTGTGAGGTTCCTCAAGCAATTTTAGAAAGGTTCATTTGAGCTTTAGGAGCGGTTTATCTCACAATGCACAGTCTTGGGTGTGAAGATACATACATTATAACAAACTGCCCAAAAAAGATCCCAAAAATGTTGTGGGATTTCTCTCCAAGTTTTTGATCAGGCCCTTAGTCTGAATTTCAAATGAGTAGTTGCAGTTTTGTTTTTCTGACAGATTTTAGTTACTTCGATTTTCCCCTCCACCTGTACTATGTGATAGTTATCTGCCCATAAGAAAACACACATTCGTATAAATTGTGAACTCTTCGCTACGAGCTAGTGCTTCAAAGTGCACATATAAAAAGATTGCACATTGTGATACTGGAAGTAATGGTGAAAGCTTAACTATTGATTTTAGTGTCCCTTTGATCAGACTGGGGATTGGAAGCTTTTTAACATTAAATTAAAATGATGTGCCTAAATGCACATATAACATGCTATGATCATGCACATACAACATGCTAATCAGTAGAGAGTTCCGTTCACTGACGAGTGTGGAAGGCGGCGGCCGCTCGTGGCATTCTGCTCTTTTTAGAGCCGGATTTATTCTTATGAAAGTGCTCAGAAAAGTTGAATGCATCGAGCGGCCGCCTTCTTACGCACTCGGCAGTGAACGGAACTGCCAAATGAACTTCACTATTAATCAGATACAAAAGTTTCCTGGGTACACAATTTCCTATACTCATACACAATAATAATACCATGCACTAACTATATATATATATATATGTAAGCATCAAAGTTCCGATCTTGTGCTAAAACATTATTAAATAGAAATAACAGCATTTGAATAAAGACTTCTGAAAATATTTTGCTATTGTTACTTCCCCTTTTAGAAAATGTCTCCAACTCTCAATGTTCTGCATTTCATCCATTATTTTTACCCTGTGGGAAAACTTCATATTTCTCTTGATTATATTTATCATCATGATTTTTTTGTGTGTGTGTATAAAAGTTTCTTTACACCTTCACAGAAACAAAGTACACATCTGCAATGCAGAATGCTAATTGATTGTATATAGACTATTGCCTATTGGTGTCTAAATGCAGGTTTACATGCTGCAAATCCAATCAGAAAGAAGGCTTTTCTTGGATTCTAAAGGATTGATGACTAAAATTATAAAAAAAATCCCCTTAAAAACATGGTTATATGATGCACAACACGCAGCATTTTATAGTTGTCCTGTTGATTTTATTTGGGATTGTGAAGCCCAATCTCGGTTTATGACATTTTTTTTGTGAAGTCTAAGGATTTGGATGCTTCTAATTATTTTAACCCCTTAAGGACCACAGCACTTTTCCATTTTCTGACCGTTTGGGACCAAGGCTATTTTTACATTTCTGCAGTATTTGTGTTTATCTGTAATTTTCCTCTTACTCATTTACTGTACTCACACATATTATATACTGTTTTTCTCGCCATTAAATGGACTTTCTAAAGATACCATTATTTTCATCATATATTATAATTTACTGTAAAAAAAAATATAAAATATGAGGAAAAAATGGAAAAAACACACTTTTTCTAACTTTGACCCCCAAAATCTGTTACACATCTACAACCACCAAAAAACACCCATGCTAAATAGTTTCTAAATTTTGTCCTGAGTTTAGAAATACCCAATGTTTACATGTTCTTTGCTTTTTTTGCAAGTTATAGGGCCATAAATACAAGTAGGACTTTGCTATTTCCAAACCACTTTTTTTTTCAAAATTAGTATTGGAACACTGATATCTATCAGGAATCCCTGAATATCCCTTGACATGTATATATTTTATTTTAGAAGACAACTCAAAGTATTGATCTAGGCCCATTTTCGTATATTTCATGCCACCATTTCACTGCCAAATGCGAGCAAATAAAAAAAATCGTTCACTTTTTCACAATATTTTTCCACAAACTTTTAGGTTTCTCACTGAAATTATTATCAAACAGATTGTGTAATTATGGCACAAATGGTTGTAAATGCTTCTCTGGGATCCCCTTTGTTCAAAAATAGCAGACTTATATGGCTTTGGCATTGCTTTTTGGTAATTAGAAGGCCGCTAAATGCCACTGTGCACCACACGTATATTATGCCCAGCAGTGAATGGGTTAATTAGGGAGCGTGTAGGGTTAATTTTAGATTTAGTGTAGTGTAGTAGACAACCCAAAGTATTGATCTAGGCCCATTTTGGTATATGCCTCCATTTCACCTCCAAATGCGATCAAATAAAAAAAAAACGCAACATTTTTCACACTTTTAGGTTTCTCACTGAAATTATTTACAAACAGCTTGTGCAATTATGGCACAAATTGTTGTAAAAGCTTCTCTGGGATCCCCTTTGTTCAGAAATAGCAGACATATATGGCTTTGGCGTTGCTTTTTGGTAATTAGAAGGCCGCTAAATGCAGCTGCGAAACACATGTGTATTATGTCTAGCAGTGAAGGGGTTAATTAGGTAGCTTGTAGGGAGCTTGCAGGGTTAATTTTAGCTTTAGTGTAGAGATCAGCCTCCCACCTGACACATCACACCCCCTGATCCCTGCCAAACAGCTCTCTTCCCTCCCCCACCCCACAATTGTCCCCACCATCTTAAGTACTGGCAGAAAGTCTGCCAGTACTAAAATAAAAGTTTTTGGGTTTTTTTTGTTAAAAAACAAACAAAAAAAACATAATTCTGCTGTGTAGGATCCCTCCTTAGCCCCCAGCCTCCCTGATCCCCCCCCACAAGCAACTCTCTAACCCTTTCCCTCTACCTTATTGTGCGCCATCTAGGGTACTAGCAGCTGTCTGCCAGTACCCAATTTGAAAAAAATAAATAAAAAAATAAATAAATAAAAAAATACTCTCTCTGTAGTGTAGCTGGCCCCCCTCAACATCCAAACTCCCACCCTCTCCCAGATCCCTTAACTAAAAATTCCCACCCGACAGCCTGATGAAACGGCTCTGTGTAGCCGAGAAACGTGTTGCTGGATTTTAAACTTTTATCAAAATCAATTTAACTTGTATCCCTGCTGGAGTCTACCTCTATTATTTTGAACTGTCACACATGTTAAAGTAGCTCTTCCAACGAGCGAGTACTTTGGCAACAACAGGGCGCATCATATCCACACACCCCTTCCAGCTCTTGGTACGATTGGTTAATCCATTGGAAGGCTTCGTTGCAGGTCTGATCCTGATTGGTGGAAGGTCGCACGTGATCGACTGGTGGCCATTGCTGTTTGTTGTCTGCTGGGTGACTGTGAGGTCCCGGCTTGCGATTTCAGGCATTATAAAGTGCTGCATCGTTTGTGAGTACTAAATCGTCCATCTGTATTGTCTGTTTGAGTTCTTTACGATATCACGCTATTGGCGCCTTCTTATTTCCTGTTTAGGATTTTGCATCTGACATCGTATTATTGGGAAAGCTGCCTGGGAATCGATCAGTGTGTTTGTGACCCGTAGCGCATCTCTATAGGGTGCCAATACCCTACACTTTCTATTTTGTATATATATATATATATATATATATATATATATATATATATATATAAACACAACTGTGTTAATGCATAAGGCATTTCACCAGTTTTATTATACTGTGCATGGTCAAACAACTTGTATCTAACCTGGTTTAGAAGTTTAATAACTCTGCTTCATTCATTTTACAGTTTATGGATTGATGCAGTCGGTAACATTAGCCATATATTTTGTTTAAAAATACTCATACAGTGGTAATGGAAATGTATGATTTTTACACTTCTTTCTGGCTTAAAATCCACTGAATGGGTTTACTCCAAAATTCCTGGGGTTGTAATGACTGCCAGTCTGAAGTAATATGCCAAATTTCCACACAATTATTTGAGCCATTAAAAAGTTATAGGCATCTACAACTTAAACTAATGTCATAGCGGTAGAGAAACAGCATCTCCTGCAACACCCAAAATCCTCAAGTGAGATCACAAGAGCGTATTATTGTTAAGAATATTCTATTGTTATTTGCTGCAAAGAGAGATATTTTGTAATTTATCTATAGATACCTCATAAGAATATCATTGTAAAGTGTCAATAGCTACTGTGATAAAATCGTAAATATGCTGATTCCTGGAGAATTTGCCCCATCAACTAAAAAAAGTAACATGCAAACAAGGGTTTCCGTTCCAGACTTAGAGTTTGCCATGCAATACTTTTAAGTGTTTTTGATGTTTGAACCAACACCATTCTAAATTTCCCATTATCAAATATCTTGTATTTGGACTGGTTAGAGTAGGAAATGTGTGCAGATCCTCACTGAAGAAAGTTCCAAGCAGCCAATGGGAAGTTACTGTATCCTAAATATATATTATATTTTGAGCTTTAGAAGTGGATTCTTTTTGAATTGGCTTCCAGAATAAAAAATATACTTGCCAATGGGTTTTAATTTTTTTACTCACTTGAATTTTGGACACAGATTCTTAAAACTTTGCTGTAAAATTTTTGACACCGTTATTGAAGAAAATGGCCCTTGCAAGACGTTTCATTCATTGAGAGCTGATCATTTTTTTAAGCACTATGGATGCCCACTTTCCCCAATAACTGGGTATATTTTTTCTACCAGGAATTTAAGAGAAAAATTTGCCCTACAGACCATTGAATTTTTAGCATCTTTGCTATCACTCCAATTAAACAAAAATTGAGCATTGCTTTTTTATATTATTTACCTATCAAAACTATTTATATATATTTTAATAGACAACCCAAGTTATTGAACTAGGCCTATATTGGGATATTTCATACCATTGTTTCACCTCCAAATGCAAACATATTAAAAAAAAAAACTTTTTCACAAACTGTCACCTAGATTACGAGTTTTGCGTTAACAGGGGTGCGGTGCTAACGAGCAGTTTATGCTCACCGCTCACTTACAGACAGCGCTGGTATTACAGGTTTTTACAAACCTGGCGTTAGCCGCAAAAAAGTGAGCGAAGAGCAAAATTTTGCTCCCCATCTCACCTCAATACCAGCACTACATACGTTAGCGGTAATCAGGTAAAACGTGCTTGTGCACAATTTCCCCATAGTAATCAATGGGGGAGAGGTGGCTGAAAAAAAACCTAACAACTGCAAAAAAGCAGCGTAAAGCTCCTAACGCAGCACCATTGATTCCTATGGGTAAATAAAATTTATGTCTACACCTAACACCCTAACATGAACCCCAAGTCTAAACACCCTTAATCTTACACCTATTAAACCCTAATCTGCCACGCCGACACCTGCATTATATTATTTTAACCCCTAATCTGCCGGACACCGCCGCCACCTACATTATACTTATGAACCCCTAATCTGCTGCTCCCAACATCGCCGACACCTACATTTTATTTATTAACCCCTAATCTGCCGCCCCCTATGTCGCTGCAACCTACCTACATTTATTAACCCCTAATCTGCCACCCCCAATGTCGCCGCCACTATAATAAAGTTATTAACCCCTAAATCTAAGTTTAACCCTAACCCTAACACCCCCTAACTTAAATATAATTTAAATAAATCTAAATAAAATTACTACAATTAACTAAATTATTCATATTTAAAACTAAATACTTACCTATAAAATAAACCATAAGATAGCTACAATATAACTAATAGTTACATTGTAGCTATCTTAGGTTTTATTTTTATTTTACAGGCAACTTTGTATTTATTTTAACTAGGTACAATAATTATTAAATAGTTATTAACTATTTAATAACTACCTAGTTAAAATAAAGACAAAAGTACCTGTAAAATAAAACCTAACCTAAGTTACACTAACACCTAACACTACACTGTAATTAAATTAATTACCTTAACTAAATACAATTAATTAGAATTAAATAAAATTATCTAAAGTACGAAAAAAAAACCCACTAAATTACAGAAAATAATAAAATAATTACAAAATTTTTAAACTAATTACACCTACTCTAATCCCCATAACAAAATAAAAAAGCCCCCCAAAATAAAAAAAGCCCTACCCTACACTAAATTACAAATAGCCCTTAAAAGGGGCTTTTGCAGGGCATTGCCCCAAAGTAATCAGCTCTTTTACCTTTAAAAAAAAAAGTACAAATACCCCCCAACATTAAAACCCACCACCCACACCCAATCCTACTCTAAAACCCACCCAATCCCCCCTTAAAAAAAACTAACACTAACCCCTTGAAGATCACCCTACCTTGAGAAGTCTTCACCCAACCGGGCAGAAGTCCTCAACAAATCCGGCAGAAGTGGTCCTCCAGACAGGCAGAAGTCTTCATCCAAACCGGGCAGAAGTGGACCTCCAGAAGGGCAGAAGTCTTCACCCAACTGGGCAGAAGTGGACATCCAGACGGGCAGAAGTCTTCATCCAGACGGCATCTTCTATCTTCATCCATCCGGCGCGGAGTGGGTCCATCTTCAAGACATCCGACGCGGAGCATCCTCTGCAAATGATGGCCGATGACTGAATGAAGGTTCCTTTAAATGATGTCATCCAAGATGGCGTCCCTTCAATTGAATTAAGGTAGAAAAAAATCATATTGGTTCCAATCAGCCAATAGAATGCGAGCTCATTCCTATTGGCTGATTGCATCAGTCAATAGGATTTTTTCTACCTTAATTCCGATTGGCTGATAGAAGTGTAGTGTAGTGTTAGGTGTAATTGTAACTTAGGTTAGGTTTTATTTTACAGGTAAATTTGTCTTTATTTTAACTAGGTAGTTATTAAATAGTTAATAACTATTTAATAACTATTGTACCTAGTTAAAATAAATACAAAGTTGCCTGTAAAATAAAAATAAACCCTAAGGCCTAGATTTGGAGTTTGGCGTTAGCCGTGAAAACCAGCGTTAGAGGCTCCTAACGCTGGTTTTGGCCGCCCGCTGGTATTTGGAGTCAGTGATTAAAGGGTCTAACGCTCACTTTTCAGCCGCGACTTTTCCATACCGCAGATCCCCTTACGTCAATTGCGTATCCTATCTTTTCAATGGGATCTTCCTAACGCCGGTATTAAGAGTCGTTTCTGAAGTGAGCGTTAGAGCTCTAACGACAAAACTCCAGCAGCCGGAAAAAAGCAGGAGTTAAGAGCTTTCTGGGCTAACGCCGGTTCATAAAGCTCTTAACTACTGTACCCTAAAGTACACTAACACCCATAAACTACCTATGTACCCCTAAACCGAGCTCCCCCCACATCGCCGCCACTCGATTAAAAATTTTTAACCCCTAATCTGCCGACCGCCACCTACGTTATACTTATGTACCCCTAATCTGCTGCCCCTAACACCGCCGACCCCTGTATTACATTTATTAACCCCTAACCTGCCCCCCACAACGTCGCCGCCAGCTACTTAAAATAATTAACCCCTAATCTTCCGACCGCAAAGCGCCGCCACCTACGTTATCCCTATGTACCCCTAATCTGCTGCCCCTAACACCGCCGACCCCTATATTATATTTATTAACCCCTAATCTGCCCCCCTCAACGTCGCCGACACCTGCCTACACTTATTAACCCCTAATCTGCCGAGCGGACCTGAGCGCTACTATAATAAAGTTATTAACCCCTAATCCGCCTCACTAACCCTATCATAAATAGTATTAACCCCTAATCTGCCCTCCCTAACATCGCCGACACCTAACTTCAATTATTAACCCCTAATCTGACGAGCGGAGCTCACCGCTACTATAATAAATGGATTAACCCCTAAAGCTAAGTCTAACCCTAACACTAACACCCCCCTAAGTTAAATATAATTTAAATCTAACGAAATAAATTAACTCTATTTAAATAAATTATTCCTATTTAAAGCTAAATACTTACCTGTAAAATAAATCCTAATATAGCTACAATATAAATTATAATTATATTATAGCTATTTTAGGATTTATATTTATTTTACAGGCAACTTGGTAATTATTTTAACCAGGTACAATAGCTATTTAATAGTTACCTAGTTAAAATAATAACAAATTTACCTGTAAAATAAATCCTAACCTAAGATATAATTAAACCTAACACTACCCTATCAATAAATTAATTAAATAAACTACCTACAATTACCTACAATTAACCTAACACTACACTATCAATAAATTAATTAAATACAATTGCTACAAATAAATACAATTACATAAACTAGCTAAAGTACAAAAAACAAAAAAGAACTAAGTTACAAAAAATAAAAAAATATTTACAAACATAAGAAAAATATTACAACAATTTTAAACTAATTACACCTACTCTAAGCCCCCTAATAAAATAACAAAGCCCCCCAAAATAAAAAAATTCCCTACCCTATTCTAAATTAAAAAAGGTAAAAGCTCTTTTACCTTACCAGCCCTGAACAGGGCCCTTTGCGGGGCATGCCCCAAGAATTTCAGCTCTTTTGCCTGTAAAAAAAAAAATACAATACCCCCCCCAACATTACAACCCACCACCCACATACCCCTAATCTAACCCAAACCCCCCTTAAATAAACCTAACACTAAGCCCCTGAAGATCTTCCTACCTTGTCTTCACCATCCAGGTTCACCGATCCGTCCTGAAGAGCTCCTCCGATGTCCTGATCCAAGCCCAAGCGGGGGGCTGAAGAGGTCCATGATCCGGTCAAAGTCTTCATCCAAGCGGAGCAGAAGAGGATCTTCCATCCGATTGAAGTCTTCATCCAAGCAGCATCCATCCGGAGCGAAGCGGCAGGATCCTGAAGACCTCCAGCGCGGAACATTCATCCGGCCCGACGACTGAACGACGAATGACTGTTCCTTTAAGGGACGTCATCCAAGATGGCGTCCCTCGAATTCCGATTGGCTGATAGGATTCTATCAGCCAATCGGAATTAAGGTAGGAATTTTCTGATTGGCTGATGGAATCAGCCAATCAGAATCAAGTTCAATCCGATTGGCTGATCCGATCAGCCAATCAGATTAAGCTTGCATTCTATTGGCTGATCGGAACAGCCAATAGAATGCAAGCTCAATCTGATTGGCTGATCTCTGGTATCGAGAGTTGCATTTGCGGTAAAAATGCTCTACGTTCCTTTTTTGGAGCCTAACGCAGCATTTGTTTGAACTCTCGATACCAGAGTTAAATTTATGGTGCGGCCAGAAAAAAGCCCGCGGAGCGTTAACAGCCCTTCTACCGCCGAACTCCAAATCTAGGCCTAAGATAGCTACAATGTAACTATTAGTTATATTGTTGCTAGCTTAGGGTTTATTTTATCGGTAAGTATTTAGTTTTAAATAGGAATAATTTATTTAATTGTAGTAATTTTATTTAGATTTATTTAAATTATATTTAAGTTAGGGGGTGTTAGACTTAGGTTTAGGGGTTAATAACTTTATTATAGTGGCAGCAACGTTGGGGGTGGCAGATTAGGGGTTAATAAATGTAGGTAGGTGTCTGCGATGTTAGGGCCGGCAGATTAGGGGTTAATAATATTTAACTAGTGTTTGCGATGCAGGAGCGCAGCGGATTAGGGGTTAATATATTTATTATAGTTGCGGCGATGTCCGGCTCAACAGATTAGGGGTTAAAATATTTATTTTATTGTTTGTGATGTGGGGGGGCCTCAGTTTAGGGGTTAATGGGTAGTTTATGGGTGTTAGTGTACTTTTTAGCACTTTAGTTAAGAGCTTTATGCTATGGCATTGTAGTGTAAAACTCTTAACTACTGACTTTATAATGCGGTATCAGTCTTGACAGGAGAGGCTGTACCGCTTACTGTTTGGAAGACTCGCAATACCGGCGCTATGCAAGTCCCATTGAAAATATAGGATACGCAATTGACGTAAGTGGATTTGCGGTATTTCCGAGTCTGGCCAAAAAAGTGAGCGGTACACCTGTACCTGCAAGACTCGTAATACCAGTGGGCGTTAAAAAGCAGCGTTGGGACCTCTCAACGCTGCTTTTTAACCCTAACGCAAGACTCGTAATCTAGTCGTGTGTTTTTTACTAAATTTATTTACATACCGCTTGTGGAGTTATAATAACACAGATGGATGGAAAAGATTCTCTGGGGTCTCCTTTGTTCAGATATAGACATGCATGGTTTCGCCACTGCTTTTTGGTAATTAGAAAGCCGCTAATTGCAGCCGCCCACCATACTTCTGAAATTCACAGCAGCCAGCGGGAAGTTACTGTATCCTAAATATGTTATATTTTGAGCTTTGGAAGTGGATTCTTTTAAATTGGCTTCATGAATAAAAAAAAAATTACTTGCCAATGGGTTTTTATTTTTTGATTCGCTTGAATTTTTGGACACAGATTCTTAAAATTTTGCTGTATAATTTTTGACACCGTTATTGAAGAAAATGGCCCTTGTAAGACGTTTCATTCGTTGAGAGCTGATAATTCTTTTAAGCACTATGACCTCCAATGACCGAGTATGTTTAAAACCTTCGCTGCCAGGAATTTTAGAGAAGAACATGGCCAAAATACTGTGAATTTTGGAGCTGCAAAATACAGTACATATATATATACACATTAAGCGGTACTGCATGACTTATATATGTCAGTTTGACTTAAGGGGTTAAACTTTTCTCTTTAAATGTCTGTAATTGATTTAAATGTTTGTTTGTTTTTCAATTTTCTTGCAGGTAATTTTATCTCAATAGCAGCAAACTTCTATCTATTTGCAGTCAATTTTATTTAATTACATTTTGTTTTAAAAGTAGTTGCAATTTGTAGTTTGTTTGAAATAAAATGTAAATTAAAAAAAAAAAGTATGGCAAGTTTTCATGCATCTGTGATCTGTGATTAGCCTGGCAGAGGCACTTATGATGGATTAAAGGGAGAGAGGAAGGCCAGTTAGTAGTTTATTGCAGTAGTCAAGTCGGGAAATTACAAGGGGTGATTTAGTTGCTTAGTGGTGTCAGCACTCAAAAACAGATGAATTTTGGAATTATTAATGTTTGGGCAATGATAAACTTAGCCTGTGCAAAGTTGAGACTTTTTTTTATCTTTAAACATTTTAGAAGTGGGAAAATAGTTAAAATGAGTATAATTTGGAATGTGTTTCTCTTAAATGCCTGAAATTGTCTGTGTAGATATGTGTTATTGGTCAGAACATTTGAATTGATGAGTCCCTCGTAAAATATAAGGGGAGATTGCTTTTCAAGCAATATATCCTATCTAAGCAGTCCCGCTATGTTATAGACAAAGGGTACCATTTATGACTGAACAACTTCTATACCAGCATAGAATTAAAGAAAGAACATAGGGGCGTCTCATGTGTAGAACCACCAAACAAATGTATAAGCACAGTGGTCTAGATAAGCCAAATGGATGCTCACATATCGTAGGAGCACCCTAATGTGCTGGTAGATATAAGCTGATATACTTCAAGTAAATATAAAATAAATGTGTATATGCGCTAGACAGCAAAGGGGATATGTGAATAAAACTCTGAAAGTGTTTGAAATAGGATATCTATTAGACTAAATGGTCTATATACAACAGCTAAAACAGTTTAGAAAATAAATGAAGATATGTAGTATCTTAAAAATAAAACATTTATTTTGATACAAATAAAAATATGACCGGTCATAAACAAGGCAAGATTAATTAAAAAACTCCTGGGTATTAGTGCAACTAGAAATAGAGTGTAAAAAAGTTTAAAAAATCTGTGTATAAAAATATAGCTATTGGCACCAATCAGGTAATATCTTGTAATTAACTCCTTATATCACTTGATGCATGTAATTGCTTTTGCTCATAATAGTGTTCTTATTACCAGTCCTGCATTCTCCAATAGGTAAATCAAATTAGTACTCCAAGTAATTTCTGTAGGTAGTCTGTGGCAGTTGATTTACAATTGTTTAAAAGCTAAAAAGATCATGAAATAGCACTAAAAGTTCTTTGCTACAAGCCGTGTACGTCTACCGCACTACCGAGCTGATACACCTCTAAGTGCCTACCTGTTCTTCTGTGGGTATATTCCGTCCACTCCTGGGATAGCACAGGTGTCTGTACAGCTCTCAGATAGCCGTTGACATCACACACAACGTCCGGGACCCCAAGCAAAGTAGATCCGTCCGGTGTATTAATCTTCAACTCTGCGCAGAGTACTTCAATGCTGGAAGTAGTTCCACTTAGGGTCCTTAGTAATCCTTTGATCCCTTAGATCAAAATGGCTTGGGAAACTTCTTTTTATATCTTTACTTTACCATCAATGCGTTTCGCCACTTCTTGTGGCTTTATCAAGATGGTTTTGATGTGGTAGATTGTTCCCTTATAAATGTATAGGAAGATCGTGATTGGCCAGGAGATATTGCCTCTTTTTCAAATCTTCTCTTCTCTCGCTAAGGTGGAATTGATAGATTTCCTTAAGGTGGATACAATTTTCTTTGTATGCACATACATCTAGTTCGTAATTATAAACATAACTAGAAGTATAAAATATAATAATTAGTACAAGCATACATATAGTAAAATTAATAACTTCTTATAAAACTCTATGTAAACCCTCTTAAACTTATTATAAAATCAAACTTGCCTGATATTGTGAATGTGTGATTGTACAAAATTGGACCACTGAGTCACTAAGTCTTTGCTTATTATGGGCAAATATTACGAAGGGATCAGTAGATATTCTTATGGTTGATCCTATGATATGTATGCTTGTACTAATTATTATATTATATATTTCTAGTTACGTTCATAATTACGATCCTTTGTAAATAACTAGATGTATGTGCATACAAAGAAAATTGTATCTTCCACCTTAAGGAAATCTATCAATTCCACCTTAGCGAGAGAAGAGAAGATTTGAAAAAGAGGCAATATCTCCTGGCCAATCACGATCTTCCTATACATTTAAAAGGGAACAATCTACCACATCAAAAACATCTTGATAAAGCAACAAGAAGTGGCGAAATGCGTTGATGGTGAAGTACAAGATATAAAAAGAAGTTTCCCAAGCCATTTTGATCTAAGGGATCAAAGGATTACTAAGGACCCTAAGTGGAAATACTCTGCGCAGAGTTGAAGATTAATACACCAGACGGATCTACTTTGCTTGGGGTCCCGGAAGTTGCATGTGACGTCAACGGCTATCCGAGAGCTGTACAGACACCTGGGCTATCCCAGGAGTGGACGGAATATACCCACAGAGGAACAGGTAGGCACTTAGAGGTGTATCAGCCCGGTAGTGCGGTGGATGTACACGGCTTGTAGCAAAGAACTTTTAGTGCTATTTCATGATCTTTTTAGCTGTTAAACACTTGTAAATCAACTGCCACAGACTACCTACAGAAATTACTTGGAGTATTAATTTGATTTACCTATTGGAGGGTGCAGGACTGGTAATAAGAACACTATTATAAGCAAAAGCAATTACATGCATCAAGTGATATAAGGAGTTAATTACAAGATATTGCCTCTTTCGTTTTACTTTTGGAGTACATAGGGACTGATTGGTCCCAATAGCTATATTTTTATACACAGATTTTTTAAACTTTTTTACACTCTATTTCTAGTTGCACCAATACCCAGGAGTTTTTTAATTAATCTTGCCTTGTTTATGACCGGTCATATTTTTATTTGTATCAAAATAAATGTTTTATTTTTAAGATACTACATATCTTCATTTATTTTCTAAACTGTTTTTAGCTATTTGTTTTAGCTGTTGTATATAGACTATTTAGTCTAATAGATATCCTATTTCAGACACTTTCAGAGTTGTATTCACATATCCCCTTTGCTGTCTAGCGCATATACACATTTATTTTATATTTACTTGTCTTTTCCAATATCTGTTTATGGGTACAGATTAGTGTATATGCAGGGGTAGGACTTGCGCACCAGAATATCTACTTTTTTAGTAACCTGATATAGTTCAAGGGCACATCATCTCACCCACTCCAGAGGATTTCTGTACACTGGACGTGGAAAATAAAGCAGATAGGCACCACAAGTGCAGATCAACCACAATAAAATTGGCAAGTGTATTGCAAATGCCAAAGGGGTACTTACATTTAGAGCAAGAACACCTATGTTCTGGTAGATACAGACTGATAGATAGGTGGCGTATCAGCTCGCCCACTCCAGATTTCTATAATGGTTCCAGTATAACCGCAGGATGATGTTAGGGTCTGTGGTCCAGTTAGTGTCAGGTGAACTTAAACAAGTAAGGTGATTCCACTATGCTTGAGTTTGTTTAAAAAAAGGGATTTATTTAAAAAGCAAATATAAAAACAACAAGCAGTGGATAAGGGGGTATCTAGGTATCCCCCTTAGCATGCAAAGCGTTTCTCGGCACTTACAAGGGCCGTTTCATCAGGCATAAAGTCACCTTACTAACTGTCCTGCTAGAACCACTCAGAAAGTCCCTATGAAGGGCAACACCCAAAAGGGAGTGTGTCTTACAATTAACTCTAAACACATTTGTGTGGTTTACCATAAATATAGTTTTAGCATATAATAATTAAGGTGTATATTAGAAATAGTAAATATTCCAAACCAAAACATGTATAATTACACATACAAACAATTGTTTTTTACACATATCAAGCATATATACAGTGATATTTTCTAGGCAGAAAAGTGTATAGACAAATTGCATCTTGGCAGCATTTTAGTTTTTATGGCTAATGGTAGTGATTGTCCGTTCCCTTTATATTCACACATGTGTATGCATTGATTATTAATGACGAAAACACCTCAAATCATATCCAGATCTATCCCCAGATTATAATAGAGCTCAATGTTAAATTTGTTCACAATAGTTATGAATAATAATGTGTGTACCCTTTGGTATTTGCAATACACTTGCCAGTGCCAGTGTACAGAAATCCTCTGGAGTGAGTGAGCTGATGCGCCCTTGAAGTATATCAGCTTGTATCTACCAGCACATTAGGGTGCTCCTATGATATGTGAGTATCCATTTGGCTTATCTAGACCACTGTGCTTATACATTTGTTTGGTGGTTCTACACATGAGGTGCCCCTCTGTTCTTTCTTTCATTCTACAGCCTATCCAGATTATTCTGTGAGGAGGAGGCAGCCATTAACTGATAACCAGGGCTGGACTGGGAATAAAAAGCAGCCCTGGAAAAATATGACGATCAGCCCTATTTTCTGTTGAGTGGGTAAAATGCACATGCCCCATTGTTCTCAAAGGGGATTAATCCTCCCACATTTCATTCAGAAAATGTCCCTCTAGGAAATAGAGCCTGTAAAAAGTCACCCCAGAAAAAGTGCAGAGTCTGCTATAAAAAAAGAGTGCGAAAGGACTCTAGTTGGTATTGCCCTGACTGCCCCTCTCTACCTGTCTTCTGTATAACTGATTGCTTTAGAATCTACCATACAGCTTTAAACTTTTAATTCAAATCATTCTGTATGTGTTCCTAATTTATTTTATTTTATTGCATTATTTTGTATTTCTGACTTCATGGATCCCCTGAGCTTGTCTGTCCCTTTTTACGTTAAGCCCAGCCACTCTAAAGTCATGATACATTAACTACACAAAACAACTCAAATACCCCTTTTAGAATATCCTGAGCTATCTACTTTTGCAAATGGTATGTCATAATAGGGGTAACTTCCTGAAACCACATAAAACTTGTACATGAGGATTATTGTTGTACTTGTTGGACATTGGTGAAAACAAATATGGGTGTATTATAGCAGTTAAACAAATAGGAATGATAATCCAAATAGCAAAAAGACGAATACCAAAGGATAATATAAAAAGTATTGCAAAAATATTATATAAATCCTCCAGGAGGCGCTAATAGTGATGAAAGCACAGATAAGTACAGAAAAGACTGTTGAAGGTTTAAAGGCACATAAAATGTTAGTATAATATAATATAAAGTGTCCCATAGTCCCATAGGATGGGTGTATGGTGCCAAAAGGATTAAGAAGCAAAAATCATGAGTATAATTACTTATAACCCAAAGTCCCAACTTCAAGTCCAAACTTCAGACGATATCCAAACAATGATAAGCTTAATGTAGGGGATGAAAAGGCAGCAATCTTACTTCATCAAGGATGGAAGATCTACAATATGATATAAAACAGAAAGAGGCGCCACATGTGCGATTCAGAAGTACAATGTATGATGTAAGCAAGGAGTTGCACACAGGGTACTCACATTCATGAATGGCATTCAGTCATGCCAATAGAAGCAGGCTGGATTTCTACAGCAGTCCAGCTATCTGATCATCATCCTATAGATTCCCCACGGTGTAAGGTCTCAGTGGTTCAGGAACAAAAAGGCAGGTAACCGGGATGGAAGGGATTCACCCAAAAAGGTAGCGTAAGCTCAGAGATTAATACTAGGCATTGAGAGTTAAAAAAAAAAACTTGGATTTTTCTAAAATTAAAACACAGTTACAAACAGTCGGGCATATTTTCTGCCCTCCCTTAATATGTTTTGCCGTTACAATTTCAGCTTTTTCATGTTTGTAACTGTTTTAATTTTGCATGGTAATCAAAACTCTTATAGAACTGTGGTGATTAGTTTACAGAAAAGCAATCGATGGTGTACTCAGCCTAATATCTATGTACATACAACTTATTGTAAAAGCTTAGCATAGAATCTGTATTATGCTGTCAACTTGAAAAACAGGCTTGTTAATTAGGATTAGCATAACAACGGCATCGCTCCTCAACTATATATATCGGATTTTCATTTCATTAAGGGAGGGCAGCCTGTATGGCTTACTTATTCAAGTCAATTTATTAATGATATCGCTTCCCCACATTATATATATTGGTAATCTACTACAACATGAGAGGGCAGCATAACTCAATGTTAGTTCACAAGTATCTTGCTTTGGGGGCTTAATATATATTTATGCTTACTTTGGAGACGTGACAAACAGGTTTATTAATCCAAGTCAGTATATCTACTATAACGCTTCTCCACCATACATACTGTGAATCCCTTACAACAAGAAAAAGCTGCATAGCCCAGTGGTATTTTACATGTAATCGGTTATGAGTGCTCAATGTGTATTCACGGTTGCTCTGGAGACGTGACAGATAGGCTGACCCATTCAAATCAGCACAATAGCGATAACGCCTCTCCACCATATACATAGTAACACCATCATAATTAGAGAGGGCAATATAGCCCAGTGTTATTTCACACGTAACTTGTTGTGGAGGCTTAGCATATATTTATTGCTGTTTTTGAGACGTGACAGACAGGCTTACAAATTTGAGTCAGCATAACAATGATAACACTTCACAATTATGTACATTAGGGGGACTAAACCGCCAGCTAGGTATTTAACTAAACTGGCGCATTGCAGATAAGGCTTGATAGTCAATACATTGTAAATCAAATTATAATACAGGCGGGGTTCAACTGCAAAATTAAGATCTAACCACTATCCAATAGGTACTAGATATAATATAAAGCCAGTGCCCTGCTGGCTTACATATAATTTGATATTTTTTAGTAATCAATTTAACCACCTCAAGCAAGAGAATTGAAAGTGCCACGACACACATTAAGACTGTATAATGATCATACAATAAATTGATAACCTGTCTAATTACCTTGAATTTGGTGTTGCAATAAAACAATGTTTTGCGGTCCTCAATTACTCACAAAATAGTAACTATTGTTTTTGAATTGCTACATTGTATAATCAGTGAGCCCATGCTACGGATATGTGATATCACAAGTCATATATACCTAATACTAGTGTTTTTTTTATAAAAACAAGAGGCCGACAGACCTTGTTGGGTGGGATGACTGGATGTTTGGGTCATGGTTCCGGGTTGCACAGTTCCATCATTACTACGATAGTCTTAAAGACAAAGCATCCTTCTCCAGGCAGAAAACCCCTTTCGAGGTGCTATGCACCACAGACGGGATACAGGACCATCTGATATCAAAACTTTATAAAATGCTGCTGGTTAGAGATGAGGGCACTTTGCCTTCCTATGTGGATGCCTGGCACAGGGAGCTTGGCAGTGATCTGGATACTAAGGAGTGGCTAATAAATTTTGGCAAAGCAAAAAAAGCTTCGGTATCTGCACGCTTACAAGAGATGCACTACAAGTTTCTTAGTAGGTGGTACCTCACCCCTCAAAGGCTACAAAAGATCTACCCTCATACTGGGGGGGATGCTGGAGAGGCTGCAGAGAGGAAGGCACACTACTCCACATTTGGTGGACGTGCCCCCTTGTGAGACCGTTCTGGGAGGGAGTGTTCTCGGAATGCAGTAAAATCCTGACAATCATTATACCTCCAGACCCATATTACCTACTACTTCATAAACTCCCTAAGATATCTGAAGAGGTGAAGCAAAGATTGTTTATACTCATGCTGAACTGTGCTAAGAGCCTTGTCCCGAAATACTGGAAATCAGCACATGTTCCTAGTTTGGGAGAATGAAAAAGTGGGGTTAGGGACTTGCTTAGCTTGGAGAGGTATCACTATTTCAAAACGGGTAAACTGACAACTCATGAATATATGCTACTGCTCTGGGAAGGTAAAGCAGTATAGAGATAGAAACTGTTAGGATAAGAAGTCTGGAGTCACCTACAATCAGTAAAAGTAGTAAATTACCGCTCGGCCTTATTCATAGCCCCCTCACTACACAATGCCATCCCTATATTCCCCCACTTCCTCCCCCCCCCTTTTTTTTTCTTTCTCTTACCCTCTCTCCTCTTCCCTTCTGGCGCATTTGATTGCGTCTTCTGTTCTTTTGTCACTTTTAGATCCACTACTATAGTGGACATCTGGACAAACTAGTTGTGCTATCAATTTACTCATGTTCTATGAGTCAAGGAATGTGAGTATTCATATCTAGAGCAAACTTAGCTTGGCACAGCTGGCTTGTCGAAAAAGCAATTAGCACAAGATACAAGTAGATGTTACTGGTCATAAATAGTTACTTATGAACATATGAAGCACATTTTACGGAGCTATTAGCAGTTATATAAGATCGGAAGCTCCAGACCTGTGATTATTCATTGCTATATACAGTTTGATCTGTGTAATGTATAACTATATGTTGTAAAGCAAGTTCATTCAATAAAGCTTTTTATTTAAAAAAAAACAAAAAAAAACAAGAGGCCGAAAATAGTGTATGATAATACCGGGCTGTGGTTCACCAATACCAATTTAGAGGCACATCCATAGAGGTAAATACTGATAAACAATTTCTAGGTAATTAATTTGGACAAGGGTCACAGTGTAGGACGGAAAATCTGTATTGAACCTTATATTTACATATACAATTTTATTGCTTATTATTCAATTACACGTCGTATGTAATCAGCAATTCCCTTTGTTTCTTCACTCAGGCCATATCTTTCCTAGAGCAGTGTTAACCCCTCCCTGATTCTTTTAGGCCATAAGCGTGCTATTACACCAGTATATAATATATACTAACAACAGTCAAAGAATATTTTGACATATACAATCATTGTATTGATATACAATGAGTTTTGTAACATATGGTGTTATGTTTTAATTTTGCACAAGCACCTGCCTTCTGGAAAAGTACAGTTCTCACTACAGGGACACAGAAGTGATAATAAGTGCAAACCTTTCAGTTTTAAGGAGATGTCGTTTTCTTCCTAACATTATTCCACAATTCCTCAAAAACCTTCTCTCGATCCAACCTCCCCATCCAACTACCGCCCTATTTCCCTACTACCTCTTGCCTCAAAACTTCTTGAAAAGCTAGTATATGCTCATCTATCCCATTTCCTTACATTAAACTCCCTCCTTGACCCATTGCAATCTGGATATCGCCCCCTTCACTCAACAGAGACAGCAATTGTTAAGGTTACCAATGACCTACTTACAGCAAAATCAAAAGGCCACTTCTCTCTACTTCATAATGAATGCCTCTGCCAGGCTCATCTTCCATGCACATTGCTCTTCATCTGCTGCACCTCTCTGCCAATCCCTTCACTGGCTTCCTCTTGCCTCCAGGACTAAACACAAAATTCTCACTCTGACACACAAAGCCCTCAATTGCACTTCTCCCCCCTACATTTCAGACCTTGTCTCCAGATACTCTCCCTCCCATTCCCTACGCTCCGCTCATGACCTCCTACTCTCCTCCTCTCTTGTTACCTCCTCACATTCCTGTCTACAAGATTTCTCAAGACTGGTTCCCATCTTATGGAACTCTCTGCCTCACTCCACAAGAATCTCCCCTAGTTTTAAAAGCTTCAAGTGCTCCCTGAAGACTTTACTATTCTGGGACACTTACAACCTACACTAACCTTCCTATCTCCACTGCTATTCTCTAAAACCCCATAGCATGTAAGCCTATGAGCCCAGCTGTTTGTAGTTCACCTTCAAAAGAGCCGACTACAACAGTGCAACTCTTGGCAGGACCCTCTCTCCCCATTTGATCCCTGTTATCGTTTTTTTTATATCCCCATGTTCATAGCACTGCATAATCTGTTGGCACTCTTCAAATACCTGATAATAATAATCTAAATAAAGATTTATTCCTTAGGGGATAGTTTTCTTTATTCTTGATTTTTCGGTTTTTAAATAGAATCCCTAAAAGTAGAGGTAGGATTAATAGAAGAAGTAACCATGTGTATTCAGTATTTTGATAGATTTTTTTAGATATTATTTTTTTTTTTAAATGAATATTTGAAATAAATCATTTTAATATAAAGGATTTGATAGAGGTCATTTAAATAATCTGTAATAAAGTAAAGTAGATTGTATTCAAATACTTTTAATGTATGTAGTGATTTTATTGTGAAGGGAAGCCTAAAAAAGTCATGCTATACATAATTTTTAGAGAATTAAAACCAATGGTTTATAGTAGAAAATAAATAATTAGGCTATGATCGTTTTATAAAAGAAGCGTTTCTCTTTTGGGAATCAACATCTATATTTATATGAATGTATCAGACTGATACTAAATGATTAATTTAATGTTACAGATATTAGAAATAAAATACAATAATTTATTAATAATAATTTAATAATAATTAATTAAAGACCAATAATAAAAAAAATTCTATACAAGTTTTTCTATACTATTTTGCTATAACATTTTTATGTGAAAAAAGATGTAGAATAGTTATAATTTTCAACAACTAATTTAATGATATATTAAGAGTTCAATAAAAAAAAAAGTACCACTCATTTAAATCATTTTGCTATATAAGAAAAGGATTCTTACTGTGAAAGTATGAGCTTGAGAAAGATTGTAATAACTGAAACGTGTTGTTCTAAGATTCATCCTTTGGAGGATCTGTTGTTTGCCTGGAGCAAGCCAGAATTCTGACATCAGAGGCAATTTAAAGTGTTGCGGAAGCCTGACTGGTACCTGAACTCATGTTCACTCAAAATTTCTCAGATGTTGGGGGATCTGTCTTTTTTCTGACAAAACCGGGTATAGGGGTAGATTTACCAATACCTGTCTGACCTGATACGCTGTAGCGTATCATGTCCAACAGACATTGATGAATGTCGACAGCATACGCTGTCAGCATTTATCATGGCACAAACAGTTCACCAGAACTGCTTTTGCAATGCCGCCCCTGCAGATTTCGCTAGCAGGGGGTGTCAATCAGACCGATCGTATAGGATCGGGCGGATTGAAAACCGCAGCCTCAGAGGCAGCGGACAAGTTATGGAGCAGCGATCTTTAGACCGCTGCTTCATAACTGCTGTTTCCAGCGAGCCTCAAGGCTCGCACGGAAACAAGAGCCATTCGGCCTTGTTTAATCGACTCTATAGGCTCTATTCAATGATCCAGACTATTACCTAGTTTGATTGGAAATTTCTGCTCTCTTTTCAGGCCTTTAAACTCTGCTGCTCATATAGGCATATGTATGGACTTACATGGAAACAGCAGGATTAATAATATGTCAAAAGCTTTTTATATAAATGTAACTTGTTTTATGAATATTTGTATTGTATGAGTATACATAGTAAGTTTGCAACATTGTGTATTTATTTAACTTGTATTTTTAACACAGAGTTATTGTTGTAAGTGAAACAGAATACCTTCTGATTATACAGTGTTAAGCTGTTGTGGGGTGCTCTATCAGTCATCGATAATTTTAAGTGCACCTTTTTTTTATAAAAAACATAATTTATGTAAGAACTTACCTGATAAATTCATTTCTTTCATATTAGCAAGAGTCCATGAGCTAGTGACGTATGGGATATACATTCCTACCAGGAGGGGCAAAGTTTCCCAAACCTCAAAATGCCTATAAATACACCCCTCACCACACCCACAAATCAGTTTAACGCATAGCCAAGAAGTGGGGTGATAAGAAAAAAGTGCGAAAGCATAAAAAATAAGGAATTGGAATAATTTTGCTTTATACAAAAAAATCATAACCACCACAAAAAGGGTGGGCCTCATGGACTCTTGCTAATATGAAAGAAATGAATTTATCAGGTAAGTTCTTACATAAATTATGTTTTCTTTCATGTAATTAGCAAGAGTCCATGAGCTAGTGACGTATGGGATAATGACTACCCAAGATGTGGATCTTCCACGCAAGAGTCACTAGAGAGGGAGGGATAAAATAAAGACAGCCAATTCCGCTGAAAATAATCCACACCCAAAATAAAGTTTAAATCTTATAATGAAAAAAACTGAAATTATAAGCAGAAGAATCAAACTGAAACAGCTGCCTGAAGTACTTTTCTACCAAAAACTGCTTCAGAAGAAGAAAACACATCAAAATGGTAGAATTTAGTAAAAGTATGCAAAGAAGACCAAGTTGCTGCTTTGCAAATCTGATCGACCGAAGCTTCATTCCTAAACGCCCAGGAAGTAGAAACTGACCTAGTAGAATGAGCTGTAATCCTTTGAGGCGGAGTTTTACCCGACTCGACATAGGCATGATGAATTAAAGATTTTAACCAAGATGCCAAAGAAATGGCAGAGGCCTTCTGACCTTTCCTAGAACCGGCAAAGATAACAAATAGACTAGAAGTCTTTCGGAAATTTTTAGTAGCTTCAACATAATATTTCAAAGCTCTAACTACATCCAAAGAATGCAATGATTTCTCCTTAGAATTCTTAGGATTAGGACATAATGAAGGAACCACAATTTCTCTACTAATGTTGTTAGAATTCACAACCTTAGGTAAAAATTTAAAAGAAGTTCGCAACACCGCCTTATCCTGATGAAAAATCAAAAAAGGAGACACAAGAAAGAGCAGATAATTCAGAAACTCTTCTAGCAGAAGAGATGGCCAAAAGAAACAAAACTTTCCAAGAAAGAAATTTAATGTCCAATGAATGCATAGGTTCAAACGGAGGAGCTTGAAGAGCCCCCAGAACCAAATTCAAACTCCAAGGAGGAGAAATTGACTTAATGACAGGTTTTATACGAACCAAAGCTTGTACAAAACAATGAATATCAGGAAGATTAGCAATCTTTCTGTGAAAAAGAACAGAAAGAGCAGAGATTTGTCCTGTCAAGGAACTTGCAGACAAACCTTTATCCAAACCATCCTGAAGAAACTGTAAAATTCTCGGAATTCTAAAAGAATGCCAGGAAAAATGATGAGAAAGACACCAAGAAATGTAAGTCTTCCAGACTCTATAATATATCTTCCTAGATACAGATTTACGAGCCTGTAACATAGTATTAATCACAGAGTCAGAGAAACCTCTTTGACTAAGAATCAAGCGTTCAATCTCCATACCTTTAAATTTAAGGATTTGAGATCCTGATGGAAAAAAGGACCTTGCGACAGGAGGTCTGGTCTTAACGGAAGAGTCCACGGTTGGTAAGAGGCCATCCAGACAAGATCCGCATACCAAAACCTGTGAGGCCATGCTGGAGCCACCAGCAGAACAAACGAGCATTCCTTCAGAATCTTGGAGATTACTCTTGGAAGAAGAACTAGAGGCGGAAAGATATAGGCAGGATGATACTTCCAAGGAAGTGACAATGCATCCACTGCTTCCGCTTGAGGTTCCCTGGATCTGGACAGATACCTGGGAAGTTTCTTGTTTAGATGAGAAGCCATCAGATCTATTTCTGGAAGTCCCCACATTTGAACAATCTGAAGAAATACCTCTGGGTGAAGAGACCATTCGCCCGGTTGTAACGTTTGGCGACTGAGATAATCCACTTCCCAATTGTCTATACCTGGGATATGAACGGCAGAAACTAGACAGGAGCTGGATTCCGCCCATACCAGTATCCGAGATACTTCTTTCATAGCCAGAGGACTGTGAGTCCCTCCTTGATGATTGATGTATGCCACAGTTGTGACATTGTCTGTCTGAAAACAAATGAACGATTCTCTCTTTAGAAGAGGCCATGACTGAAGAGCTCTGAAAATTGCACGGAGTTCCAAAATATTGATTGGTAATCTCACCTCCTGAGATTCCCAAACCCCTTGTGCTGTCAGAGACCCCCAAACAGCTCCCCAACCTGTCAGACTTGCATCTGTTGAAATTACAGTCCAGGTCAGAAGAACAAAAGAAGCCCCCTGAACTAAACGATGGTGATCTCTCCACCACGTCAGAGAGTGTCGTACAATCGGTTTTAAAGATATTACTTGAGATATCTTTGTGTAATCCCTGCACCACTGGTTCAGCATACAAAGCTGAAGAGGTCGCATGTGAAAACGAGCAAAGGGGATCACGTCCAATGCAGCAGTCATAAGACCTAGAATTTCCATGCATAAGGCTACCGAAGGGAATGATTGTGATTGAAGGTTTCGACAAGCTGAAATCAATTTTAGACGTCTCTTGTCTGTCAGAGACAGAGTCATGGATGCTGAATCTATCTGGAAACCTAAAAAGGTTACCCTTGTCTAAGGAATCAATAAACTTTTCGGTAAATTGATCCTCCAACCATGATCTTGAAGAAACAACACAAGTCGATTCGTATGAGATTCTGCTAAATGTGAAGACTGAGCAAGTACCAAGATATCGTCCAAATAAGGAAATACCACAATACCCTGTTCTCTGATTACAGACAGAAGGGCACCGAGAACCTTTGTAAAAATTCTTGGAGCTGTTGCTAGGCCAAACGGCAGAGCCACAAACTGGTAATGCTTGTCTAGGAAAGAGAATCTCAGAAACTGATAGTGATCTGGATGAATCTGAATATGCAGATATGCATCCTGTAAATCTATTGTGGACATATAATGCCCTTGCTGAACAAAAGGCAGGATAGTCCTTATAGTTACCATTTTGAATGTTGGTATCCTTACATAACGATTCAATATTTTTAGATCCAGAACTGGTCTGAAGGAATTCTCCTTCTTTGGAACAATGAAGAGATTTGAATAAAACCCCAGCCCCTGTTCCAGAACTGGAACTGGCATAATTACTCCAGCCAACTCTAGATCTGAAACACATTTCAGAAATGCTTGAGCCTTCGCTGGATTTACTGGGACACGGGAAAGAAAAAATCTCTTTGCAGGAGGCCTTATCTTGAAGCCAATTCTGTACCCTTCTGAAACAATGTTTTGAATCCAAAGATTGTGAATTGAATTGATCCAAATTTCTTTGAAAAATCGTAATCTGCCCCCTACCAGCTGGGCTGGAATGAGGGCCGCACCTTCATGTGGACTTGGGAGCTGGCTTTGGTTTTCTAAAAGGCTTGGATTTATTCCAGACTGGAGATGGTTTCCAAACTGATACCGCTCCTGTGGATGAAGGATCAGGCTTTTGTTCCTTATTGTGACGAAAGGAACGAAAACGATTATTAGATCTAAATTTACCTTTAGATTTTTTATCCTGTGGTAAAAAAGTTCCTTTCCCTCCAGTAACAGTTGAGATAATAGAATCCAACTGAGAACCAAATAATTTATTACCCTGGAAAGAAAGGGAAAGCAAAGTTGACTTAGAAGACATATCAGCATTCCAAGTTTTAAGCCATAAAGCTCTTCTAGCTAAAATAGCTAGAGACATATACCTGACATCAACCCTAATGATATCAAAAATAGCATCACAAATAAAATTATTAGCATGTTGAAGAAGATTAACAATGCTATGAGAATTATGATCTGTTACTTGATGCGCTAAAGCTTCTAACCAAAAAGTTGAAGCTGCAGCAACATCCGCTAAAGATATAGCAGGTCTAAGAAGATTACCTGAACATAAGTAAGCTGTTCTTAGAAAGGATTCAATCTTCCTATCTAAAGGATCCTTAAAGGAAGTACTATCTGCTGTAGGAATAGTAGTACGTTTAGCAAGAGTAGAGACAGCCCCATCAACTTTAGGGATTTTGTCCCAAAATTCTAATCTGTCAGATGGCACAGGATATAATTGCTTAAAACGTTTAGAAGGAGTAAATGAATTACCCAAATTATTCCATTCCCTGGAGATTACTTCAGAAATAGCATCAGGGACAGGAAAAACTTCTGGAATAACCACAGGAGATTTAAAAACCTTATTTAAACGTTTAGATTTAGTATCAAGAGGACCAGAATCCTCTATTTCTAATGCAATTAAGACTTCTTTAAGTAAAGAACGAATAAATTCCATTTTGAATAAATATGAAGATTTATCAGCATCAACCTCTGAGACAGAATCCTCTGAACCAGAGGAACCATTATCAGAATCAGAATGATGATGTTCATTTAAAAATTCATCTGAAAAATGAGAAGTTTTAAAAGACCTTTTACGTTTACTAGAAGGAGGAATAACAGACATAGCCTTCTTAATGGATTTAGAAACAAAATCTCTTATGTTAACAGGAACACTCTGAGTATTAGATGTTGATGGAACAGCAACAGGTAATGTAACATTACTAAAGGAAATATCTGCATTAACAAGTTTGTCATGACATTCATTACAAACAACAGCTGGAGGAATAGATACCACAAGTTTACAGCAGATACACTTAACTTTGGTAGATCCAGCACCAGGCAGCATTTTTCCAGAAGTATCTTCTGACTCAGTGTCAATCTGGGACATCTTGCAATATGTAATAGAAAAAACAACATATAAAGCAAAATTGATCAAATTCCTTAAATGACAGTTTCAGGAATGGGAAAAAATGCCAGTGAACAAGCTTCTAGCAACCAGAAGCAATAAATAATGAGACTTAAATAATGTGGAGACAATAGTGACGCCCATATTTTTTAGCGCCAAAAAAGACGCCCACATTATTTGGTGCCTAAATGCTTTTGGCGCCAAAAATTACGCCGTATCTGGAACGCCGACACTTTTGGCGCAAAAAAACGTCAAAAAATGACGCAACTTCCGGCGACACGTATGACGCCAGAAACAGAAAAAAAATTGCGTCAAAAAAGTCAGCGTCAAAAATGACGCAATAAAATGAAGCATTTTCAGCCCCCGCGAGCGTAACAGCCCACATGAAAAAAAAGTCAAATTTTAAGGTAAGAAAAAAATTGATTTATTCATATGCATTATCCCAAATATGAAACTGACTGTCTGAAATAAGGAACGTTGAACATCCTGAGTCAAGGCAAATAAATGTTTGAATACATATATTTAGAACTTTATATAAAAGTGCCCAACCATAGCTTAGAGTGTCACAGAAAATAAGACTTACTTACCCCAGGACACTCATCTACATGTAGTAGAAAGCCAAACCAGTACTGAAACGAGAATCAGTAGAGGTAATGGTATATATAAGAGTATATCGTCGATCTGAAAAGGGAGGTAAGAGATGAATCTCTACGACCGATAACAGAGAACCTATGAAATAGACCCCGTAGAAAGAGATCATTGAATTCAAATAGGCAATACTCTCCTCACATCCCTCTGACATTCACTGCACGCTGAGAGGAAAACCGGGCTCCAACCTGCTGCGAAGCGCATATCAACGTAGAATCTAGCACAAACTTACTTCACCACCTCCATAGGAGGCAAAGTTTGTAAAACTGATTTGTGGGTGTGGTGAGGGGTGTATTTATAGGCATTTTGAGGTTTGGGAAACTTTGCCCCTCCTGGTAGGAATGTATATCCCATACGTCACTAGCTCATGGACTCTTGCTAATTACATGAAAGAAATATATATATATTTTACTATGTAATGTTAGTCCAATTAAAATGGTATTATTATATATTGCAATAATTTTGTTATTTTGAGATATATAGGGCCAGATTACAAGTTGAGCAGTATTTAACGCTCCCGCTCAAGTGCTAGCTCTGCTAGAAGCTTTTTGCACGTGTTGAGTAGTGCTTGTATTACAATTTGAAATTAACCCTTTGAGTGCTAAGCACTTTCCCACCGATGTTTTAAGGATTTTTTATTTTTTGAAATATTTATTTTAAAAAAAATTCAGCTCCCCAAGACTTACACTGTTGGAAAGGTTAGGCGATTACCTTTCCAACGGTAGGTCTTGGGGGTCTGTAGCTGCTTAGATGCCTGAGATACAGTCAAACATGCATGCAAACACGATCACATTCCAATTTTGTTCACAAAACAGAATATGTTCTATTTTATATATATATATATATATATATATATATATATATATATATATATATGTGTGTGTATGTGTGTGTGTACCACACACAAATAATGTCTGGCACTCTCTGGCAAGTACACAGCTAAGATTAAAATCAAAAAGGGAAGACTTAGTTACTGCATGTGGCAAAAAGGGTCAAGCCCAGTAACCACGTCAAGTTTTCTTCCCTCCTGGGTCCCTATTCACAGCCAAACAATGCATGCCTTCAAGCACACAAAGTGGAAACCACACAAGGGTTCACAGGCCTTATGTAATCCCCAGAGACAAATACAAAACACGGAAATGGACTACACTCTCAAACTGGACTGGGTACACAAGATATATATATATATATATATATATATATATATATATATATATATATATATATATATATATATAAATATATATATACACACATACATACATACACACACAACCCCAATTCTGAAAAAGTTGGGACAGTATGGAAAATGCAAAAAACTAACAAAAAGAGTAATTTAAAAATTCAGTTCACACTGTAATACTATATTAAAAACACATTATTTGATGTTTTACTTTGTGAATAGAATGTATTTTCTAAAATATACACTCATTTCAAAACTGATGACTGCAACGCGTTCCAAAAAAGTGGAGAAAGGGGCAATTTAGGACTAATAGCGATGTGACAAGGTGAAATAAGAAGGGGATATGAAACAGGTAATGCAATCGTGTAATCATAGTATATAAGGAGCCTTCAAACAAGGCCTAGTCCTTCAAGAGAAAGGATGGGTCGAGGCTCACCAATGTGCCAACAGATGCATTAGTCAATAACGCTTTGAGAACAACATTCCCCAAAGAAAAATCGGTAGGATTTTGGGTATTTAACCTTCTACAGTTCACAATATAATTAAAATATTCAAGAAATCCAGTCAAATCTCAGTGTGTAAAAAATGTCAAAAACCACTTCTGAATGTGCGTGATCTCCGATCATTTAGACATCACTGTGTCAAACACCATAATGGATATCCTGACATGGGCTTGGGAATACCTTTGTCAGTCAACACCATTCGCTGTTGCATCCATAATTGCAAGTTAAGGCTTTATTATGCAAAGCTGAAGCCATACATCAACACTGTCCAGAAGAGCTGCTGACTTCTCTGGGCTTAGTCTCATCTGAGATGGACAGTAGCACAGTGAAATTGTGTTTTGTGGTCCTACAAGTCAACATTACAAATAGTTTTTGGAAAATACAGCAGTCGTATTATTGTTATTATAATTTATTTGTAGAGCGCCAACAGATTCCGCAGCGCTATAAACATAGGCGATATGCAAGGTAACATTTATAGGGATAAAATGGGTAGAGGGCCCTGCCGAGAGTTGCACTGTTGTAGTCAGCTCTTATGAAGGTGACCTGCAAACAGTTGGGCTCTTAGGCTTACATGCTAAGGAGGTTCAAGGGGATAGCAATGGAAGAGAGGAACTGGGATTAGGAAAGGTTAGTGTTGGTTGTATGCATCCCTGAACAGTAAAGTCTTTAGGGAGTGCTTGAAGCTTTCAAAACTAGGGGAGAGTCTTGTGGAGTGAGGCAGAGAGTTCCACAAGATGGGAGCAAGTCTGCAGAAGTCCTGTAAATGGGAATGTGAAGAGGTAACAAGAGAGGAGGAGAGTCAGAGGTCATGAGCATAGCAAAGGGGATGGGAGGGAGAGTATCTGGAGACAAGATCTGAGATGTAGTGGGGAGCAGTGCAGTTGAGGACTTTGTATGTCAGAGTGAGAATTTTGTGTTTTATTCTGGAGGCAAGAGGAAGCCAGTGAAGGGATTGGCAGAGAGGTGCAGCAGATGAAGAGCGACAAGTAAGGAAGATGAGCCTGGCAGAGACATTCATTATGGATTGTAAAGGAGCAAGGCGACAGCTAGGGAGACCAGAGAGGATGGAGTTGCAGTAGTCGAGGCGGGAAAGGAGTGGATTAAAATCTTAGTTGTGTGTTGTGTAAGGAAATGTCTAATTTTAGAGATGTTTTTAAGGTGGAAGTAGCAGGATTTAGCCAAGGACTGAATGTGAGGAGTGAAAGATCTGAGTCAAATGTGACCCCAAGAGGAAATTACCATCCAAGCTGTTATCAGTGTCAGGTCCTAAAATCTGTCATGATATTGGGGTGTGTCAGTGCCCATGGCATGGGTAACGTGCACATCTGTGAGAGCACCATTAATGGAGAAATATATGTATACATTTTGGAGCAACATATGCTGCCATCCAATACCTTGGGTAGTGCTTGCTGATTGGTGGCTACATTTAGCCCCCAATCAGCAAGCACTACACAGGTACTGAACCAAAAATGGTCCGCCTCTAAAGTTTACATTCCTACTTTTCAAATAATGATACCAAGAGAATGAAGAAAAAAATTATAATATGAGTAAATTAGAAAGTTGCTTAAAATTGTATGCTCTATCTGAATCATGAAAGGAAAAATAATAGGTTTCTTTTCCCTTTAAGGCTGCTTCCCTATTCACTCCCAGCTCTTACATTGAGCTTCTCATTGTTTGTTCTGTTTCCAGTTCTGAAGCTTTTCCTGCTCAACTGGTTCTGACCCTGGCAACCCCTAACCATTCTTTGTTTGCTGTTCCGGAACTTTATTTTATAATTTGCCCATTATCCTGAGTCATCAATACCTAGGTATATGCATTCAGATCCTTCAAGTAGCCACTCATTCCCTTCAGATATTTTTGTAGCTGGATTCATTTCTGCAAAAGATCCTCACTTTAAGATCTGTGCAAATCCAAAACTTGGAGTGGGGATTTTGTACAGGATTTAATCCAGCTTCTTACTTCCGAATTTGAATCTTCACAAAGGATCAAAATAAACATACCTATCATTACCCCAGCATGTTCCTGTGGTGCCAGGATCCAGTCTTCTTTCCTGTCATACCTGTGACCAATCCAAGTGTTCCTGCTACTCCAGCATTCAGCCTTGTTCATATTCCGCATGGTGTTCCAGTGGTGCCTGTATTCTCCACTATTATCCGGTGGTGCCAGTACCTGTATCCTGCCTTGATTTTTGACAGACTTCCCTTCCTGCTAGTCCCACTTACAGTATTACCTTCTTGCCAGTGCCAGTCACTGACTTGCCTTTCTGCCATTGCTGCTTAACCAGTTAACCCCTTCACATCACTAGGATGTTTCGTGATGGGCTTTAAAGCCGTTAGGACAGCATGGAACATCCTACCATATATATCATTCAGCAGCTCCCTCCTTTGATGAAGTGAAGAATTGGCCTGGGGGGCATGAATAGCAGTGTAGGCAGTCCCCCATGACCCGATCCCAGCTTTTAAATCTCATGATCGCTTATAGTACCGGCACAAAGGGGATAAACTGTCTTTCTTTAGTGCTGTAATCATGCCTAAATGAAAACAGAACACTAAATCCGACACCACTTCTCAAAGCAAGCTCCACAAACATGACAGTAGAGAGTAAAGTGTGTTTGTTAACCCTTGCACCCACTGAACTAAGTCACAGACTTGCCTGTAGTGGCTCGGCTTTGACAATCTGTTTAAAGTTGAAAGGGTTGGTTAACCCTCTACATCACAAACTATTGACAGTTGCAAGATAGGTTAACCCTTTTAATCACATTTTGTCATTTGAGTACATACTTAAACACATAAGATCCTATGCAACTTACTATTATAGATCCAACATTACAATTTCTAGCAACATCTGATTTCTCATAGCAGCTGAGTTTTAAAACCACATTAACCATTTGGTTAATGATGCATTTTTCATTGTAATGTGCTACACAGAGATAGCTAAGAGCAAGGCTAAAGCTGGTTTAAATTTTGGCCCGCAAAATTAAAAAAGGAGAAATATGCTCAAGGTTTTTCAAGCACTGTATCCCAATACCATTACATTTTTGTTTTAAAAAAATAAAGCTGAATATAAAATATAAAAATATATTAAAGGCGGATTTTTTTTTTTTTTTAACAGTGCATTAAGATTAACTCCCTGCTCTAAGTATCTTTTAAAGCATCCACCATTTAGAGCACCTATCCAAAATATTGCCAGCACATGTTAAGACACTAAACAAAACTGATTGATTTTCCATATAAGAAAACCTGTTTCATAGGCAAACAGGTGTCCACAAATCAACTTCCCTTAAAAATAAATCCCTCCTGAGACCAAAATAAATTAAAGTCAGATGCATTTGGTCAGCTGAGTGGATGTGGTCAACAGCATTTTTATTTTGTTTTACAGAAAGTGTGGTTTTAATTTTAAGACTTTTTTAAAATCAGCATTTTCTAGTAAATAAATGTTTGTATGAATTTTAAAGGGCATATGGTCACCTAAAACATGTTAGGTTTATTTCAAGTCAGTTATTTTACAACTAATAACATATGTATTATGTACCTATTTATCTTCTGTACTGTGTGCAAGGGTAGCCACGGAACATAGCTTAAGCACAACTCAGGTATAGGTCAATTTGTCCACCACATAAAAATTAACACACCTTTCCACATAGTATATTATTCTGAAATACAAATCTCTATTGAGTCTGATGCAAGAGCTAGGTTATATAATTCCAGAACGATTATACTTAAAGTTAATGTAAAGTTACACTATCTGGTACACAGCCACACATATATTTCCTAACCCTCAATGTAGTCACTAGATTATTTTTTTCATAAAAATGTTGTATTTGTTATTATTTCAGTTAAAAAATTCTATACCATATATTAAAAAACTCATTCCAAATGATCCTTCCGGAGAGAACAAAGAGTTGCAACCGCACTACACAAGTAATTAGGGGATGCCAATTAATACCCACTATCAGTTTAAACGTGGATGCCGGCTGGAGTGCTTATGCAAGAATCAAAGATTCAAAACAACTAGAGCCAAAAATAAAGCTTTATGGCTCGGCAAAAGGATGCATTTGTTTAGCACTTCCTATCCCCTATATGTGGTATGGAACCAAGAGTAGGAATGGAGTAGGAGTGGGGAGACGTATAGCTTTAATTAAAATCTAACTTTTATTTCAACACTTAAAAAACAAAACTGTCACATACAATTTAAAAACACAAATTGGCATAGAACTTATTAAGAACGAGACTGGGCTATAAAAGTAATTGAGCAATTCTGGGAGGGTCCACAATTGAAAAAATATATAGGTATATTAATGCTAAGATACCTGATTGTAATGATCTCTGGATATATCTATATATATATCCTTATCTATCGAGCAAATGTATTACTGTATCTAGCTATACATACATGTGTTGTTAATGCCAATAATTTATCTCTTGAGAGGGATTCAGTACCACTAAATTCCCTTATTAGGTATAAATACCGAGTAGAGATAATGGTGGGTTTTATTGGACTAGATTGACAGGAGAGTGAAATTATATTGTTACTCTGTATTTTAGTAATTAATTGGGGTACGGTATACAGATATACCGATTGTTCTTCTATATATCTTTAGATCGAGATATCAAGAAATAATAATGACTGAGATCAATTTCTGAATTGTCAACCTGTAGATATTACTCCCTTACTATTTGCATTCTATACTGTACAATATTTATTATGAAGACGCAATAGTTGAACTATGTTCTCCAATCTCTTTGGCAGAGCTAAAAACTGCTATTGCTCAACTCAAGAGAAACAAAGCCCCAGGCCCTGATGGGTACACGGGGAAATTTTATAAAACCTTCAGTGAAGTTATAGAACCATTATTGCTAAGAACCTTTAACTCCTTTATGAACACTGGGTCATGCCTAAGTGAATTTTTAGAAGCAGACATTATCACTTTATTGAAACCTGGAAAAGATCCCAGCTTATGTCAGAGTTACAGACCGATCTCTCTGATAAATTCTGATATAAAATTATATTCTAAAATTCTTGCCAATAGATTGGCTATGGTCCTATGCAAAATCGTTCACCCAGACCAAGTGGGTTTTATCCCAAGTAGAGAAGGCCCGGACAACACCCGAAGGCTGTTTGACATATTATATGAGGCTAAAAATGAGAAGGTTCCCCTCCTGGCCCTGTCCATAGACGCTGAGAAGGCGTTTGACAGGGTCAGGTGGGATTATCTTTGGTGCACCCTAGAAGCATTTCATATACCTCCCCAATTTGTCAGAGCGATCAAGGTTCTATACTCAGCCCCTACTGCAAAGATCAGCGGAGTCGGTTTTCAGTCTGCTTCATTTAACATTTTGAATGGAACCAGACAGGGATGTCCTCTATCCCCATTGCTATTTGCATTGGCTATTGAGCCTTTGGCTCAGTTGATCAGAGCAGACCCTGATATATCAGGAATTAATTTTGGGGGGTAACCCACAAGATTGCATTATTTGCAGACGACGTAACCCTACTGCTCACCTCCCCAACCACCTCACTACCAGCTGTTTTCAATTGCCTGGACTTATTTTCTAAATATAGTTTTTATAAGCTAAATTATACAAAAACTGAAGTACTACACATTAATATTCCAGACCCAGAGTTGAAGCTCCTGCAAGGAAAATATGATTTTCATTGGTCTTCTATTTCTGTCAAACACTTAGGTATACATTTGAGTCCAGACCCTGATGTTATGATCCAGAAACATTTTTCTGATCGTATTCCGGAATTTAAGAAGCTTCTTGAAAGCTGGGAATTCAGAGAATTCTCGTGGACAGGGCGAATTGCCGCGGTCAAGATGTCACTCCTTCCTAAAATCACGTACCTCTTTAGGTGCATAACCTTGACAGTCCTGAGACCTTTATTAAATAAATTACAGAGCATAATTTCAAGGTATGTGTGAAAGGGAGGGAGACCCAGAATCGCCACCACGACGATACAACAACCTATAAATAGAGGGGGGTTAGCTTATCCTAGTGTTTTGATTTACCATGATGCCGCACGTTTAGCCCATCTCGTGAGTTGGAGCCTAAAAGATGGTATGAGGTGGAACAGTCCCTCCTCCCTAGGGGTATTCTTCTTACTGACCTCCCCTGGATACCTGTACATATACGCAAGACTTTGCAGATTGTTCACCCCCTTCTTTTGAATACTTTGCTGCACTGGGATTCTATAAAAAACATGGAATCTATCGCCCCACATCCCTCCCCTCTCTATAAAATATGAAACATACTGATCTCTATGCCTGAAACACACGTAAGTAATTGGTCTGAAGCTGCTAATGAACCTACTGCATCTCTATATAACAAAGAATCTCTCCTGTCATTCGAAGAGGTTAAAGCTAAGCTCTCCATACCTCCTTCTCTAGGCTTTGAGTTTATCAGATTAGCGAGTATACTCAAGGCTTGGGGACTTTCAGGACAACCCACAAGATCCCTCACCAGATGGGAGCAAAGATGGAATTTAAGCAAGTTACTCAAAGGCTCTCTTTCCTTTCACTATAATTTAATGGTCGCGCCCCTACAGCCAACTAAACACAGCCAATATAAAGCCTGGGAGAAGGAACTTAACACTAATACTGAGGTCGCAATTTGGCTTAGCGAGCTTACTAAAGCAAAGACAATTTTATACAGTGCAACATTATGGGAGCTTTACTATAAGATAACTACTAGGTGGCACTTTGTGCCAATAACACTGAATAAATACTATCAAATGGCCTCCCCCATGTGTTGGAGGAACTGTGGTCGCTTTGGCACGCAACTTCACATATGGTGGGACTGCCCTGTAATTAGGGGCACCTGGAGATTTGTTTTTGGTGCTCTTAAGTCACTTGACATTCCACTATGTCCGTCGCCATCCGTGGGTCTCCTGCATCATGATTTTCCAGCCTTGTCCGAAGTTGACAGACATCTTGCCCTGTATGTTCTTATGGCCACTAAGCTGGCTATTGCCAGAGATTGGAAGCAATCCTCCTCTCCCTCTCCCAAAAAAATAATTGCCATAATGGAACATATCAGAAAAATGGAGGAGTTTGCATTTAGACATCTAAATAAGCTAGAACTTTACCAGAAGATCTGGAATAAGTGGAGTGTGATACACTACCCATAGGCACCTGGGAACCATATAGTATATGACTTATGATAAGCGGCCTGACTGGTTTGGTTCCTCTTCTTCCTCTTCCCTCTCCCCCCCCCCCCCCTTTATTTTTTATTTTATATTTTTTCTCTTTCTTCCTCCTCCTTACCCCTCTCCCCGTATGGTTAGTACGGAATCCATTTGTAATAAAGTTTTATCCTTCCAAACAAAAGCGGATTGTATGCACTTTAGAATAGACACAAATGTTGCACAATAAACTTTATTATAAAATGGATTCCGTACTAACCGTCTTTCTCCTGGTTTGCATAGGTTTTACATTGCAAGGAGCAGCTTGATCCCTTTGCTAAGAAGCAGAGCTAAATGTTTAGCAGAGATTTTACTTTCACCTTACGTGCTCCTGTGTTTTGAATACCTGTCTACTGACCGCTAATAAGGTTTTCGTTGGTACACTCCTATGGTAATATTGAATGCCGCCAGTTCCAGCTGAGTTCAAGGAGATCCCACAGACCGATACTACCTACAGCGTTTTGGAGCATTGACGGTGACGTCATCTGCCTGGGGGTGTCTGTCAGGCGACTCTCAACGGTCCCGACTTGCGGTGTAAGGCACGCTGAAAGTGCCACCACGATTGTGAGTATTCACTCAGAGGGGGGTTTTTTACCTGTATATATTCCCTCCCACATAAACGATACTGTTTTATGGGTCTGGCGCCTCTCTTTCTATTTTTTTGTACAAACTAATTCCGCAAATTCACTCATAGAGGTAAATTAATTATACACTAGGGCAAGCATAGCTTAAATCCACTCATGGGAATTAACCTTTATGCTTAGGATGCACTGAATGTTTCAAGGTTAAGAAAAAAGTTCATGGTCTAATTCTGTTTTTTTCTTTTCATGCGAATGTATCTTTTTTTTTTTTTTTTTTCAAAGCTTTATTGAAGAATAAGCAGAAAATAAACAAAATGCGTACATCAAAAGTCATGAGACACAAAAAAGATACATGTACAAGTGACTTTGTGGAGTCCAATAAGTTACAAAAAGATGTAGTATCCATGAATGTGTAACCTTGAGTAGAGATTAGTTAAATCTGATAGCTTATTCATGCTCGTCTCGGTGTACCATAACAGCATTATACTTATAAAACAGTTTTAGTCAGAAAAGATAATAGAGCTTTGGGCATGGGGGAACTTTCAGGCCCATACCCAAGGAAAGAAGAAAAGGGAGAGAGAAGTGTAAAGAAGGGGGGGAAAGAAAGGGGAGAAAGGAGGAGAAGAAGGAAAAAAAAAAAAAGGGGGGGGGGAAGGGAAACCAGGCAGGAGGGGCTAATCCGCTTCAATCTGTAAGGGCTTAAGCCTTAGGGCTATCCCCAGGCCCTCCCCGTTTCCACATCTCCAACATATATTCGTGGATTTCTATCCTTTCATCTCTCATATATCTAAATCTCTCTAGTTGAAGGTATCTATTTACTTGGTCGGCCCAATCTCTAAGTGTAGGCACATTCGCACTCTTCCAATTTTTGGGGATAAGGGATTTTGCACTGTTGAGCATTAAGTAGAAAAGGTATTTTGTGGCCTTGTCTTTAAATTTGGGAAGGTCGTGGAACAAAAGGAGACTAGGTGACTTGGGCAGGGAGGTCTCAACGACCCCTTCCATGGCAGACAGCACCAAATGCCAGTATGTTTTAATGGAATCACATCTCCACCAAATGTGTAAAAGGGTACCTGATTCACCACATCCTCTCCAGCATTTCCCATCTGTTTGCTTATATATTTTCTGTAATCTGGCAGGGGTTAGATACCATCCAGATAAATATTTGTTGGACTCCAACACTTTTGCTGAGACCAATGTCTTTGCATGCGCTCTGAATATCTTCCCCCAGTCTTTGTCTGTCAGGGGTATGTTAAGTTCCCTGTTCCATTATCGTGTGTAAGTAGGCAGCGGGGTGTCAGCGTGGGAGGAGAGCAACCGGTAGGCAATGGAGATCATATGTTTTGGAGTGTGCGGTAGCAGGCACAGGGATTCAAAGGTAGTAGGGTTCCTAGTGATATTATGTGGTTTTTTATGTGTCGTCAGGTAATGCTGGATTTGGGTATAGAAGTACCAAGAAAGAACAAGGCCAGAACCCTCCAATTCAGTCCTATTTCTAAGTTGGCCGTCTGTAATGAGTCGATGGAAGGAAACCTGTGACACCTGTGATTTGTCCATTCCCACTCTTTGCATGCAAGTAAATGGTATGTCGGGGTTGTCTAGGAAAGGTGTAAGAGGTGAAGGGTATGTATAGATGTGTGGGTATTCCACTAGCAATCTGTCCCACCCTGCAAAAAATTCCCTGAGAAAGGGGTAACTACTGATAAGTTTCGGTCTGGACTTAGGCGATAACCACCCCAACAACCCAGTGTTCTGTTTACCCAAAATTACTCCACAGATTTGAACCCAGGTTTTATCATGAGCATTATGACACCACTCCACCTGATGTTGTAAGAGGATGGTGCTTTTGTAGTAAGCCAGATTAGGCACGCCCAGGCCCCCCCTGTCTTTTGACAAATATAGGGTCTTCCGAGCTATTCTTGGTCTTCCCCCCCTCCATATGAATTCCTCTAGCACGTTTAGTTTATGCAAAAAATGGGACGGTAAGGGGATTGGGAGAGTTTGGAGATAGTACAGTATTCTGGGCAAAATGTTCATTTTGATAATACTTATTCTCCCAAGCCACGATATGGGCTTGCTTCTCCACGAGGAGAGATCACCTGCAATCGCAGTAAGCAGGTTAGTGTAGTTTGCCTCAAAAAGTCCCTCTGCAGACGGGTGAGGTTAATCCCTAAGTACTTTAGTTTGCGTGTCTGGATGCGTAAGGGGCATAAGGAAGATAGCTGGCTAAGTTCTGATGGGGGAAGGTTGATATTTAGAATTTCAGATTTGGTTTTATTTAAATGGAAGTTCGAATGCCTACCATATTCCTCAAATTCTCGTAAGGCCTCAGACAAGGACCTGCAAGGGTCCGTCAATGACAGCAGGACATCGTCCGCATACATGGACAACTTGTGTTCTTTGTCCCCAATTTTGATTCCTTCAATCCTGATATTGTTTCTGATTCTTTGGGCCAGAACCTCCATCACCAGCACAAATAGCAACGGCGATAGAGGGCACCCTTGCCTGGTGCCATTTGTTATGCTGAATGGGTCAGAGAAGATATTGTTAACCCTGATCTGTGCTGAGGGGGCTGTATAAAGGGAGAAGATTCTGCGTGTGAAGGTCTGGCCAAACTCCATCTTCGACAGGACCGCCGCCAGAAATTGCCAGCTGATCCTGTCGAAGGCTTTCTCGGCATCAGTTGACACCAAGACCGCCGGAATCTTATTTAATTGGGCAAAGTTTCCAAGGAGGGTTGCTTTTATGGTATTATCCCTGGCCTCGCGACCAGGGACAAACCCCACCTGGTCAGGTGATATTAAATTGGGTAGGAATTTATTTAATCTAGTTGAGAGGATTTTCGCGAATATCTTGATATCCACATTAAGGAGGGAAATTGGGCGGAAGTTTTCTGGCTTGTTAGTCGGTTTGCCTGGCTTGGGAATGGTCGTTATATGGGCTAAAAGCATGGAAGGAGGGAAGCCCTGAGAGGTATCTATAGAATTGAATAGGCAGGCCAAGTGGGGGGCCAATACTGTTTTGTAAATTTTATAGTACTTAACCCCAAAGCCATCTGGGCCTGGGCTTTTGCCAGAGGGCAGATCCTCAATAGTATGCAATACTTCCTCAGTGGAAATAGGAGCATCCAGAGCCGCTGCCTCTGTCTGTGACAAGGTGGGTAAACCGAGTTCAGATATAGGTTCATATCAGGGGGAGGCTGTCCGTAGTCGCCCCCTGATGGGAGGCAAGGGGAGTCCTTCAAATTATACAGGCCGGAATAATATGTCCTTAGGGTTTCAGCTATGCCAGGACTGCTTGTTTGTGTGTTGTTTAGTTTGTCGACTAGGGAATGAATATGTGATTTCAAGGTCTTCCTCTTGATGGCTCGCGCCAGCAGTTTCCCAGTGTCCTCTTTTAACTTGGGTAAATGCCCATACATGATTGGAGGGAGCTAGATATGGACCTTTCTTGGGTGATTAGGAGATGGGAGTGTGTTAGATCCCAATGGTTTAACTGCCTGAGGGACAGGGTGAGTGATAATATATAAATTAAGCTTTAATATTGCATGGGCACTGGTTGTAAGGTCATACAGGGCAAATCTCAGGGGAGTTAAGTGTACCAGAAGTTAGTGTTATATACATATCAAGTTGCTGGGCATGTATGAAGCTTTCATCTGATAGATCGAGAGAACTGGAAGGGATGTGTCCATAGAAATCAAAGTCTAATTGGTGTTGAACTAAGGATAATCAACATACTTGTAAGATTGAAAAGAACGTCTTAATGGGCCTCCAGCCCTCACTTAAGCATGATAGGGTCATCATACAAAGGGCATCACCAGACTGTCAAACATGGCAAGTTTCAACCTAAATAACTGTAAGGGAAAAAAGAACACATAACAAGCAACCAATAACATTTAGACCCAAGGCATCACAGTATGCAGCTATCCCCTTGGTGTAGTCAGTGTAGTGGGGAAGAAATGACAGTCATTACCCCTGGAATAATGAAACAAGACGAAGTCTCAAAAGATTGGCTTATTCAGGTGTCCCTAGTGCGAGAGAAGTCCCCAGAGCTTTGGGAAGGAAAGTCTTGAGAAGAAGCCCCTGAAGGCTCCGGTTGTTGGATATTTACATCAAGTGTCCTGCAAAACTCGGGTGGATCAGATGGGGACCTATATATGGCCTGAGCGCCATTCCTGGAAGTCAGACGGGAAAACCCCATTTGTATTGTATTCCATTGGCCTGCAGCTCTGAGGTGATGAATTTAAGGTCCCTTCTTTTTTGTAGTGTGATTAGACTAAGATCAGAAAAGATCTGTAAGGGGATTCATGCATGGGTGATATTTTTGATGTTCCTTGCCTTTGATGTAATTGTTTCCTTATCCTTATAGCTAAGGAATTTTACAATAATGTCCCTTGGCGGGGCCTTAGGAGGGGGTCTGGGTCTAAGGGCTCTATGAGCTCTTTCAATAGGTATGCTTGGCGACTCTGGCGTACCTTTCATCGTACGGAACAGATCCTGCAGGTAGCCCTCCAAGGCCTTTGGAGAGACAGACTCAGGGACCCCCCTTATCCTTATGTTGTTGCGACGCCCTCTATTGTCTAAGTCCTCAACTTTAGTGAGTAAAAACTGAATGTGTTCCTCGTGATCACTAAGTAGTTGGGAGTTGGCAATGACTGTAGCTTGGAGGGTTTCATGTTTGGTTTCTAAGGTCTGCACTCGCTGACTAACCTGGGTTATGTCCTTTTTTATGTCTCCAAATAGAGTCCTCATTTCTGAGAGGACTTTATCAATATCCTCCTTAGAGGAAATGGTGTTGAGGTCGTGCCTTGTAAGGTACATATGCTGTTGTTGTTGTGGGGCCTCTGCAATGGGCGGCTCAGTAGCCATGTGGGTGGGAGAGGGGGGCCCTGAGTCCAATGATTCTATGCTAGGTGGGGTAATCTTAAAGAAATTGGTAAGGCTGGTGGATTTGGCACCCTTTTCAGGTTTGGTATTGTTCTTTCTGCTGGCCATATTTGTCTAGGCACGCCAGGTTGCCAATGCTTAATGTGGATTGCAGGGAGAGCGCAGTGTAATTCTGCAGCAGGCCTGTTAATTTAGATCAGGCGATTCAAATGATATAGGCCCTGCTTAGCTCTGTATGGGTGAGGATAGATTTTAGCAGATCGTAATCAGTGGCCCAGGGCAAAACGTGAGGGAAAGCTCTCAGTGTGTTAGTTAACCCCTTCAGTGAGAGGTTCTGCGCCAAACTATATTTATCAAACTTAGACAGTCTCAGTTATATCAGCTCTGTATAATGAGCGTGTGGGGCTCGCGGTACAAGGTTGTTACAAGAAGGAGGACTCTTACCGGCTTCTGTAGATCTGCAATCGGGCTCTGGTGATAATCTCACACTCACTCTGTTAACTGCCGTATATCCTCTTCTTACGTAGTGCAGAGTAACCGCTAATAGCCAAGGCCGTTAAGAATACAGTCCGATGAGGAATGGCCCTTTGTTACCTCCACAGGGCTTCTGCGTGATTGCCTATGGTCACGATGGCTTCCGTGTGTTCCGATAAACAGGCCAGGTCTGTCAGTCGGTGCTGCTCCTCTGCGTCACACAAGAATGTCAGTGTAGGCCAGGCCTCAGTGTAAAAGCCTCGCAGTGGCGGTAGAAGAAACGCAGTTCCAGGGTGTTTCTGCCCTCATTCAAGTGCAGGACAATGTTGTAATGAGATCAACTGCAAAAATTAACAGTTTTTACAATGTTGATGTTGGTTTATAGGTATTAACCGGGTGTGGAGCATCAGAGCCAATTTTTATGCTGCCATCACCCTGCGTGGCCAGGCTCCGCCCCCCATGCGAATGTATCTTATATAAATGAAATGAGGATACAATTTATGTATATTTACTCTCAAGCCTTGAGTTACGATCTTTTTTTATCTCTAATGTACTAATTAAACTATTGTAACTGTTATAAGGTGTTACAACATCCTAAGCCATGATAACCTAAAGTTGACAGCTCAAACCATGTAACACCCTTATTTCTGTTTTGTTTTTCTTGTTAAATTTATCTTGTTCCTCAATAAAAAAATTATTTGAAAAAAAAAAGAGATACCTGGAAATCAGAGCCGCAGAGCTGTTTACCCGTAACTAGTCAGCCACGCTAGATCAAGGAGGAGCACAGCCATAGTGACGGAGCGGTAAATAATTTCTTCACATCCCGACACAGCCTTGATCGCTCTGTGCTCAGTAAAATATTACTCATTACCGGAGGACACAGCGCTTTGTGAGAGTGCGATTGGCATTTACTGATCACGTTGCTAGATGTGAAAGGGACGTTCCGGTATCAGATCAGAGGTAACGTTAACAGGATACCGATCATACCTAATGCAATAACGATCCTCCAATTAACAACATTAAGATGAGATACACATGGGGCGGATTTAATATAAAATTGAAAGAGACATATCTACATGTTAGTGTGGGCTCTATCTGTATCAGATACTGATAGCTACTTAGGCCTTAAAAGTTATTTTTCTTTCTCACACACTGCTTAAAGAAATATTGCACTCAGAACAGCAGGCCCTTAGCAGCCAAAAATTTATTTGCAACTCTTTCACCAATTAAGGATCCACATTATAATTAACATCATATCACTGTGTGAGGTTTATACACACCGGGTGGTGTAGATTGGGTTCAATCTCAGCTTAAAATAAGCAGTTATAACATTCGCACTTCACTGTTGTACTTACATTGACTCAGATAAAGAGACGCATACTAGAAAATACTATCTTTTAGCAAATGGCCTCCAAGAGAAACGCCAGAACTGACAAAATATCTAAACCATTAGCAAGCAAAAACTCTTCCGTGGCCTCATATTTTAACCCAACTGAGGGTGCCAGTATATCAATATCCCAAACACCTTCAGCAGAAATGATCTCGCCACAATCTCAAAATACACACATGGTCTCAAATTCGTCAAATATGGTACAAATACCGTCAACAATCCTGTCTACCTTACCATCTAAGCAGGATATTGTGGATATTGTGCGAGCCTGTGTTTGTGAAGAACTAGCGGACTTAAAACAAGACATCAATGCGATTGGTTTTAGAGTAGAGGCTCTGGAGGATGGCAATGACACCATCAGAGAAGACATTGAAGGATTACAATCCCAAGCAAATGCTTTTACCTCCACTATTGAGACACTCCACTCCAGGATTTAGAGAATAGGAGCAGGAGGAAAAATTTAAGGATTAGGGGGGTACCTGAATCAGTTCTCCCTAAGGATTTACCTACATATTTACCTGCCCTATTTAATCACCTCAGAGGGAACACTTCAAAAGAGGAGATTCCTTGGGATAGGGCACACAGAGCCCTCAGAGCTAGACCTCCTGATTCAGCCCCTCCCAATGATATTATTATTAAATTCTAGATTATAGAGAACCGAGAAAGCACACAGAGTCTCTAAAGAAGTGCGCAGATGATCACAGCATATGGCTAATGGCGGATTCGGCAAACGGAAATCCAGGCAGCTCTCTCAGGGATGATGAGTGGACAACGGGAACCTGTGGATGACAGATAGAAGAGGCGCCTCATGGGACAAGTATCGTTTTAGACAGCAAAGGGACACACATATGCGGCGAACCCCCCACACAGAGTGTTACTCACAAGAGCGGCGGTACAAACGTGTACCCAGACAGGCAGGACGGAACCAAAGGTCGCCCGTCAGACAGGCGTAAACTCAGTACGCTAGGCAAACGTCACTCAGCAAGCGGCGTCAGAGTAAACCCAGCAGGGGAACCAATAGAGTCGAAGGGAACTCGACACAGCGGACCTCCAAAGGGGATCCGGAACGTAGCCAAAATCCTCCAGCGGCAATGGTAATAGAAAACAGGCAGGTGTGATGTGCTCAAAGATACATTTATTGAGTACAAACAGATAAAAACAAGCGTACAGCAACGCGTTTCTCAACAAATAGTCGTTTCATCAGGCTGATACTAATACATGAAAATACCTGCTCTATTTATAACACACCTGTGTCAATCACAGAGCTCCTGCTACTGACACACCTCCAGGTGGACATGACTGATGATAGAATGTGAATCAAGTAGGAGGTGTCCCTGGAGCCGGAGCTAAGGATGAACTACCAACAACAAATAACATACACAAATATTTCATACATTCTGAATTATATGTTTGTAATTGGTCTGTCCTTACAGTGAATATACGCATTCAGATCATACATTTAATAAATATTATTGTAACAATATGCAACATATGAAAAATTGAAAAAAAATAAAAACGCTCACAAATTAAAATCTTAGTTTAATAAAATCTAATAATGTATCGTAAAAACCCAGTGTCATTAAAAGATTTGGACCAGAAGATAAAAATGAATAAATAATAATCCAGTTTGGCAGAAGGGGCTGAGTAATGTTTAAAAAATAATAGATAATAAATCAAATAAATCAATAAATAAAATAAAGATTAAGAAAAGTGTTTGTTAAAAAGTGGGGGGGAGGGGGGAGGGGGAAAGAGCGATCCTTAAATAATATAAGGATAAGACTAGGAGGACCAACGATAAAATACCATGTCGAAGTTCTATATATGGATCTATATATACCGTATTATAGGGTCATATGCTGTCTTTAATTTTTTATTTTCGATAATTGTCACTTATTCTGTCATTCTTATTATCACGGTAGGAGTATTTTGATAGCAAGTTTGTATCTATCTTTACTTATCATCACTATCCGTGAGTACACTATTAGACTAGTGTATTAGTATAAGTTATATCCGAATTATATACTAATTGTCGCAAATATTTATTTTGTTGTTAACACACATTGTATAGCCAATTTTTATATCTTAAGCATTTCTTCTAGGCATCTAGGATTTGCTATAATCATAGTTTTCTAGTCTCTTTGACTCACATTATTGTCAGTTATATTATTGTTAGCACATATATCATTTATTCCCAGTTGTATTTTTGCTAGCACATTTATCACCTTTTCATAATTTCAACACTGTCACATTACTACTCACAGTGAATATTACCATATTACACTGGTACATATTTGATTAAGACTATTTAGTCTCACAATCTAACACACAGGCCACTGTTAACCACGTGACCTGGTCATTTTGATTTGTATTTATTTAATCGGATCACAGGGCATAATGTTATCTGTGAGTGAGAGGAACAACAAGAGATTGTTGCTCGTGTCACACACAGAATCCACTGCTGGCACAGCTGCATCTGACAGTTCTGTTGAGAATCTGTCCATTCATGCACTTTTTGCGAGATTAGAAGATGCAATCAATGTCGAGTGCAGACACTGGTTGGATGCAGAAATGCTGCAGAAATATATTGACAAAGAACAAATACCTCGTGGACTTAGGATTTTCAAAAGTTGTTCATTTAAAGATGATCCCACTGTCAATTCTCAATGGGAGAAAGCATTAACTTTATGTTCCATCACACTTTTGAAAATCTTGATTGCCCACAGGAAAATTTTAGTTGAACAATCCTCTAAAGAAATAGATTCCATTCAAAAAAATCTAGAAAAATTTAAAACATCGCATCTTTATGATGAACTGAATACTATGGTTCTACAGAAAACAGATGCTTATCAACAAGATCTGATGTTGGTTAAAAATCGTAAACTTATTAGGGATGAAGAGGATTATCAGAAAGGTCAGATACACACTTATCATAAAAATAAGAGAATTCACGAAACATCTAGCCCTGATCCTAAGAGCATTTCAGTTTCAGAAGTGAATGCCATCCCACAGGATAGGGTCATTCAGCAACCACCTTCAAGAGTACCACCTAATGGCCTTGAAAATGAGTGGACCACGGTATATTACCCGAAAAATAGAAATAAACATAAGAATAAAAACAAATCGAATAATACCACTTGGACTAATCATCAGTCCAATAATAACACTAATGAACAGTGGACGAACACCAACAGACGAAACCATTATTCTTATAATGGTAATAACCACTGGAATAAAGATAGAGATTATCCACCATATGGCCTAGGTCATAATGGCTATAGACATCAGGGTGAATTTAATAGAGGACATCAATCCAATTATAACAACCCTAATTATGGATATAGACCTGATTACAGAAATCCTAAAGAAAATAAGAATGTTAACTATGTACAGCATTCCAATGGGTATCATAACTCCAGAAATGATATAGTTATACCATCTCACCGTGCTGCAGGAAATTATCATCAGACCCAAGGTGATCCAGCTAACCAGCATATATCATTCAATTATGACCATGGACTTAAGAGAGATAATTCTCCTAGTGATCAGGGTCCCTCACATACTAGGAGGTTTTTGACAAGCAGCCATGAGATCACACCATCTAGAATGCCAAATAATGTCGGTGCAAATGCATATCCTAACCATATGTTTGCTCCCGATGCGACTTTAAGCCCACATTTTCCAAACGATAGTCAAGCTATCATTTCTGATACTGATTCTTCTAATCATTTTTTAGGGACAGGCCACAGACAATCGTCATGGAAACAAAAGACGATTGCCAGTTACCTAGAGCCAGTGATCTCCCTTACTGCACCCCCGAAAGGGAAAAGACCTCACGGAAACGAGGGTGTAGAGGACGGAGCACAGCCCGCAAAAAGGCAAGATTACAGACCCTAAGTAAGGGGATCTTCAATCTATCGTCCCATGCCTTGTCAAATGACGAAATTCGGGTATTGGGCAAGGGTCTTTCTTTTAGTCCTACCAACAAGCACAATGTTTTTTCACTTTTTGTGGATTTGAACCGGTTCACCCAAAAACTGTCATTGCAAAAATATTTTGCTGAAAAGACACTCAAGAATAGTACACTGCTGCCTATTCTGACAGATTCAATGGGAGCTAGACTTAACCAAGAAATGGTTCCGGTTATTGAACCTGACACTTTTATTGACCAACTGTGTGAGGGGTATATACATACCAACTTCAAAAATAAATCGAACTTTGTGCCCCAATTAAAAAACAATGCCCATATCGAAATTTTCAGACAACTTGTTAGTGACGATTTTGATAAAATAACCAAAAAGATACATGGAAAAAATAATCTTTTTCCTAATGAGAAAAAAGCTTTGGAAAGTCTTAAAAACAACAAATCTATTGTCATTAGACAAGCCGATAAAGGCGGAGGGGTTGTGCTTCAAGACCTTGCCGACTATCTAATAGAGGCCCGCAAAATTTTATTTGATGTTAACTACTATACGAAATTGAACTCTGACCCCACTACGAGGTTTAAATCATCTCTTAAGGACATTGTTGATTCTGCCTTCAAAGAAGGTATACTCCATAAAAAAGAGAGGGATTTTTTGGTAACTGATGAGCCCAATCTGGCATTTTATTACCATTTGCCTAAGATACACAAAAACCCCTCATGCCCACCAGGTCGACCCATCATAGCGGGGATAGGCAGCTTAACTGACAACGTGTCATCATACGTTGATCATTTTCTACAGAAATATGTCCGGGGTCTTGAATCCTATATTCAAGACTCCACAGACCTCCTCAAGAAATTAGAGGGATTGAATATCACACCCGACCTTGTGTGGATCACCTGTGATGTTCAGGCTTTGTACTCGAATATTGTACACATTTTGGGTATGGAGGCAGTGTCTGAATTTTTGGACCAAGATTTTTATCTTTCTACTAAACAGAAAGAGTTCATTTTACAACTCATCTCTTTCATCCTGGAACACAATTATTTTGTGTTCCAGGACGAATTTTTTCTTCAAACCAAAGGTACTGCCATGGGTACCAGGTTCGCCCCTAGTTACGCGAATTTGTTTATGGGTCATTTTGAAAAGCGTTACATTTATGACTCACACTATGGGGCGAGCCTGGTATTCTATGGCAGATACATTGACGATCTGATATTTATATGGAGGGGCAATGAGGACTCAGCCACTTCTTTTGTGGATTATTTGAATTCAAACGATAGGGGTTTGACCTTCACGAGTTCAATCAATACTAAATCAATCGTTTACTTGGACCTGCACTTGAGCTTTAATGAAGGCAAGGTGACCAGTACAACCTATTTCAAGACGGTTGACTGTAATAGCTATCTGGATTTCAAAAGTTGTCATTTTCATGCCTGGAAACAGAACGTACCATATGGTCAGTTCAAACGTATTCGCCGCAATTGCAGCACGTTATCTGACTTTGATTCTCAAAGTCAGGTCTTGAGGGAACGTTTTCTGGAAAAGAACTATCCACTTAGTATCATAGACCAAGGTTACAGAAGGGCTAGATTAGATGATAGGAATGATTATTTTATCAATTCTAATAAACATCTGGGACAAGTAACTAATAACTATGATGAAAATCCCCTCTTTATCACGCAATTCAATTCTAATCATGTATTGATTAGAAAGGTGCTGGCCAAACATTGGGATATTCTAACTAAGGATCCCATTTTAGGTAAGTCGATAGGTACCAAACCAAAAGTGGTTTATAGGAGAGCTCCTACTTTAAAGACCCTGCTTGCTCCCAGCAAGATAGTTAAACATAAGAGACAACCAGCCCTCATAACACCGAAGTCTATTGCACCAAAGTTTGGTGCTTTCAGATGTAGAGCGAGTAGATGCAAGATGTGTCAGTCGATTGATACCAAACAAAAAACTTTTCGATCTACTATCACTAATAGATCTTATTCGATTATTGGACATATCTCTTGCGCTTCAACTTTTGTTGTATATCTACTCACCTGTTTGTGTGGCATCCAATATGTGGGCAGAACCTGTAGGCGGTTCAGCATAAGGTGGTCTGAACATAAACGTAATATGAGGAAGAATTATAAGTACCATAGTGTCTCTAGACATTGCAACATTATGCACAATGGTGATACTAACTGCTTCTCCGTGACCCCTTTAGAACATATACCTAAATCTTACATCTATAATAGGTACTTTAGATTAAGACAAAGAGAAACGTATTGGATCCACGTCCTGAAATGTATGCATCCTGATGGGTTAAACTTGTGTATTGACCTAGCAGCCTTCCACTAATTAGGGCCAAGCACTAGAGCTGTATCCAGTTATTTAATCCATACTTATTACTCTTTATTTTATATTTTTCTATTTGCATTTGAGCATTTAGTATAGTCAATGATTAAGACTAATACTGTATAATTTATTTGTCTCTGGTGCTTATAGTCCTTATGAGTACGACTATCGGTAATTAGGGTCATTTGTCAGAGTTTTATTCAGTCACCCTACCTATATCCATACGAGTTCAATATCCACCAATTAGGGCCATCCGTTAGAGTTGTATCCAAATAGATCCATATATAGAACTTCGACATGGTATTTTATCGTTGGTCCTCCTAGTCTTATCCTTATATTATTTAAGGATCGCTCTTTCCCCCTCCCCCCTCCCCCCCCACTTTTTAACAAACACTTTTCTTAATCTTTATTTTATTTATTGATTTATTTGATTTATTATCTATTATTTTTTAAACATTACTCAGCCCCTTCTGCCAAACTGGATTATTATTTATTCATTTTTATCTTCTGGTCCAAATCTTTTAATGACACTGGGTTTTTACGATACATTATTAGATTTTATTAAACTACGATTTTAATTTGTGAGCGTTTTAATTTTTTAATTTTTCATATGTTGCATATTGTTACAATAATATTTATTAAATGTATGATCTGAATGCGTATATTCACTGTAAGGACAGACCAATTACAAACATATAATTCAGAATGTATGAAATATTTGTGTATGTTATTTGTTGTTGGTAGTTCATCCTTAGCTCCGGCTCCAGGGACACCTCCTACTTGATTCACATTCTATCATCAGTCATGTCCACCTGGAGGTGTGTCAGTAGCAGGAGCTCTGTGATTGACACAGGTGTGTTATAAATAGAGCAGGTATTTTCATGTATTAGTATCAGCCTGATGAAACGACTATTTGTTGAGAAACGCGTTGCTGTACGCTTGTTTTTATCTGTTTGTACTCAATAAATGTATCTTTGAGCACATCACACCTGCCTGTTTTCTATTACCATTGCCGCTGGAGGATTTTGGCTACGTTCCGGATCCCCTTTGGAGGTCCGCTGTGTCGAGTTCCCTTCGACTCTATTGGTTCCCCTGCTGGGTTTACTCTGACGCCGCTTGCTGAGTGACGTTTGCCTAGCGTACTGAGTTTACGCCTGTCTGACGGGCGACCTTTGGTTCCGTCCTGCCTGTCTGGGTACACGTTTGTACCGCCGCTCTTGTGAGTAACACTCTGTGTGGGGGGTTCGCCGCATATGTGTGTCCCTTTGCTGTCTAAAACGATACTTGTCCCATGAGGCGCCTCTTCTATCTGTCATCCACAGGTTCCCGTTATTATTAAATTCAAGAATTATAGAGATAAAGAAGAGCTCCTCAATCTTTCACGGAAAAATCAACCAATAAGATTTAGAGGGACAGTGATACAGTTTTATGCAGACCCCTCTCAAAGAACTTTGCAAAAACGCAAGGAATTTTCACCATTAACACAATTACTGCGTAACAAACGCATACCATACAGGTGGGGATTCCCCACACACCTATTGGTTATTCACGAAGAAAGAAGAGTAATTTGTGATGATATCACAGAAGCAGCAAGGTTCTGCGAAATTCTGAATCTAGATCCACCAGATTTGAACAACCCGCCCTCCACGGGGCCTACAGCGACCGCTCAACAGCGTAACCGAAATACTTGGTCACTCACACCAGCTAAACCACAAAAGCGCCCTTCATCAGCACGAAATTTGGAGGCTGGCTTATAACTATATACATAATCAGGGCCTCTTCCCTCCTCACTTTCCTCTAGGTTTTACAGCCCCCGGGATTGTTGTCCGTCATTGGAGAGAACACTACAATTTTTCATAGACAACAGTACATTTAGCCGTCGGTAATAAAAGTTGCCTCGCTCCTCTGACACATGAGTATGGTTTTGTTAAATGCACATTAACGAGAAATAAAGTGTTGTCCGTAAAGACATTGTGCTACCATTGAGGACAAAATAGCTTCATTTACTGGAATTATGGATCTCTATGAACATTTCAGTCATGTTGATTGTTTATTGTAACTGTTTATGTATTCATACATTGTTCCCAGTTTATATACTCGTTGTTCTCTTTAACCAAAGCTAAGATAGCATAAAAGATAGGCTTACACTTGTTACCCCCTCTTTTTTCGTTGATATATCTCCTATTTACATTGGTGTAAAGGTTGACACGTTTACCTGCACTAATGGTTTACATATTGTTCTTAAATAGAGATCCCTGGCTGAACAAGTCAGGAATTGTAAAATTTAGTTTTTATTACAGTTTTTTTTGTTATTTTATTAAATACAGGTTGCTACAAATGTTTAAATGTGCATTATGGTACTTAGGCTTTATATATATGTATGTTATATATGCAAATCCTTCAACAACTGTGCCCAAAATTGATACTTTACATAAACTGATATAATGGCTACTAAAAAAAAAAATATTTCCTATTACGATTCTTACCCAAAATGTTAAGGGATTTCTTTCACCTTGTAAAAGATCAAAAGCACTGTCAGATCTATATAAGAAAAAAGCATTTCAAGAGATCACAAATCCCCAAGTATTTTGGTAAACATTACACCCAACATTTTCACAATACAGCATCATCTAAGCATTGCGGAGTTAGTATCCTACTCCGTAAACATATCCCTTTCACAGTCTTATACACAGCTAAAGATGGAGAAGGTAGATTTTTGGGATTAGCGGGTTTACTTTATGGTAAACCAATCACTTTGATCAATATTTACGCCCCTAACATTCAACATTTGCCCTTCTTCAAATCCATGTTTTGGAAATTATTGGATATCTCTAAAGGTCCAATATATATTGGGGGAGATTTTAATTTCCCTTTCCAACCAGCAATAGACACCTCTAATCCTCAACTTAGGACCTCAAAACGTACTCTGTCATATCTATGGAAGACAATGAGAGATTACATTTGTATGACATATGGAGATTCACCCATCCTACCACAAAGGATTACACTTTTTACTCACATCCTTCACAATCTTATAGCAGGATAGACTATGGCCTCTAGTTATCAAGCCGTCAACCTCAAATACGCTGGAATTCCGCAGCGTATTTGTGGCGAGGCTGATTCGCCTAAGTTATCAAGCCCTACACACCGGCAAAAGTAGAATTTAGTGACGTAAGCTTCAATCCGCCGGACTCAGTCCGACACAGATCAATTCTTACGTCACTCCAGATGTTCCGCAAACAAGTTCGGCACAATCTGACTACTTTTGTTAGTTATCAAAAAACTAGCAGGTACGCTCTGCACTTTTCCGGCCCAGCGTTTTCAATCTGCCGCCCTGGAGGCGGCGGATCCCAAAGGAATCAATGGGAGTCTGACCATAGCGAAAGTTCATGTTCGCTGCTGCCCGACATCCTATTGATTCCTATGGGAGCTGTCTACACCTAACACCCTAACATGTACCCCGAGTCTAAACACCCCTAATCTGCCCCCCCCTACACCGCCGCAACTAAATAAATGTATTACCCCCTAAACCGCCGCTCCCAGAGCCCATCGCCACTCTAAAAAACTGATTAACCCCTAAACCGCCGCTCCCGGACCCCACCCCCCCATAATAAATATGTTAACCCCTAAACCGCCGCTCCCGGACCCCGCCGCAACTATAATATATATGTTAACCCCTAAACCGCTGCTCCCGGACCCCGCCGCCACCTACATAATACCTATTAACCCCTATCCTGCCCCCCCTACACTGCCGCCACTATAATAAATTTATTAACCCCTATCCTGCCCCCCCCTACACCGCCGCAACTAAAATAAAATTATTAACCCCTAAACCTAAGTCTAACCATAACCCTAACATCCCCCTAACTTAAATATTAATTAAATACATCTAAATATTATAACTTTTATTAACTAAATTAATCCTATTTAAAAATAAATACTTACCTGTAAAATAAACCCTAAGGTAGCTACAATATAAATAATAAATATATTGTATCTATTTTAGGAGTTATTTTTATTTTACAGGCAAAGTTCAATTTATTTTAACTAGGTGCAATAGCTATTAAATAGTTAATAACTATTTAATAGCTACCTAGTTAAAATAAAGAGAAATTTACCTGTAAAATAAAAACTAACCTAAGTTACAATTACACCTAACACTACACTATCATTAAATAAATTATTCCTATTTAAAACTAAATACTTACCTGTAAAATAAACCCTAAGATAGCTACAATGTAATTAATAATTACATTGTATCTATTTTAGGATTTATATTTATTTTACAGGTAACTTTGTATTTATTTTAGCTAGTTAGAATAGTTATTAAATAGTTATTAACTATTTAATAAAGACCTAGCTAAAAGAAATACAAAATTACCTGTAAAATAAATCCTAACCTAAGTTACAATTAAACCTAACACTACACTATCATTAAATTAATTAAATAAATTACCTACAAATAACTACAATTAAATACAATTAAATAAACTAACTAAAGTACAAAAAATAAAAAATCTAAGTTACAAAAAATAAAAAAAAAATATTACAACAATTTTAAGATGATTACACCTAATCTAAGCCCTCTAATAAAATAACAAAGCCCCCAAAATAAAAAAATGCCCTACCCTATTCTACATTAAAAAGTTAACAGCTCTATTACCTTACCAGCCCGTAAAAGGGCCTTTTGCGGGGCATGCCCTAAAGAATTCAGCTCATTTGCCTGTAAAAAAAAAAATACAACCCCCCCAACATTAAAAGCCACCACCCACATACCCCTAATCTAACGCAAACCCCCCTTAAATAAACCTAACACTACCCCCCTGAAGATCATCCTACCTTTAGCCGTCTTCAGCCAGCCGACCACCGATGGAACAGAAGAAGACATCCGGAGCGGCAGAAGTCATCATGCAAGGAGCCATCTTCAGACGAGCCGACGCGGAGCCATCTTCTTCCACCGACGACTAAACGACGAATGACGGTTCCTTTAAGTGACATCATCCAATATGGCGTCCCTCGAATTCCGATTGGCTGATAGGATTCTATCAGCCAATCGGAATTAAGGTAGGAAAAATCTGATTGGCTGATTAAATCAGCCAATCAGATTGAAGTTCAATCCAATTGGCTGTTCCAATCAGCCAATCAGATTGAGCTCGCATTCTAATGGCTGATCGGAACAGGGTCCGGGAGCGGCGGTTTAGGGGTTAATCAGTTTATTATAGTGGCGGTGGGCTCCGGGAACGGTGGTTTAGGGGTTTATACATTTATAAGAGTTGCGGCGGGGTCTAGGTACGGCGGTTTAGGGGTTAATAACTTTATTTAGTTGCGGGGGGCTCCGGGGGTGCCGGTATAGGGGGTAGAACAGTGTAGTTTAGTGTGAATGCTTAGTGACAGCTTGTCAATGAAGCTGTAAAAAAGCCAAAGAGCAATGAGATCAGATGAGTGATAACTATCACAGTCCGCTGCTCATCGCCCCTTACTTGGTGCACGGCTTTTTGACAGATTTATTAATAACTTTGGAGAGCATATTCAGGTCCGCGGCGGCGATGGTAGGTGAGCTTAGGCGGGCGTATTGGGGCCGGTGATGCCAGGTAAGTAGACACGTTGCTAACTAGAGGCCTCTGTGTTAACCGATCAAGCAGGACTTTCCTTAGTAATTAACTCCACTATCATACCCACATCTTGGTTTGATCATTCAGCAGTCTCGTTACAGATAGCATGGCCAAACACCCCTACAGAACCTTTCCAATGGAGACTTGATAATACACTGTTAACCCACCAACCCTTCATGGTACATATATCTAAAGCAATAAAAGAATACTTTCAGATTAATAATAACTCAGTAGATTATCCCTTTCTGGTCTGGGAAGCTCATAAATGTACCCTTTGAGGCGAATTCATAAAATATAAAGCTCAGCTTCAGAAAACGTCTAGGCAACACTACTCTAATCTGACATCGGCTCTAGCAAAACTAGACTTCTTACATAAAAAGGACCCTAAAAATGCTACCATCTTAAAGGAAATTAGTAATATTAGAGATCAATTAGAAACATTTCTTGCGCTAGAACACCAGAAAATGTCTATGAAGTTACGACAAAAATATTATCATGAAAGTAACAAAGCAGGGAAGATGCTGGCTAGAACCCTTAAAAGAGTCAGATTAAAATCGTTTATTTATAAACTCAAAACCACACAGAATACTTCAGTATGCACAACTCCAGAGATTCTTGATCAGTTCCATGAATATTATTCCAGATTATACAAATTACATGATAAGGCCTCACCAATAGACTCAGCTCCTAAAAATGTAACACAAAGCTATTTAGACTCATGTGATCTCCCTTCCATCTCTCTTGAACAAAGGAAAGCACTTTCAGCCCCAATAACTACAAATGAAATTCTGGCAGCGATAAAAGATTTGTCACCAGACAAAAGCCCAAGCCCAGATGGCTTCTCTGCCAAATACTATCAATCATTTGCTTCGATCCTTATCCCTACTTTATATAATCTATTCAACAGTATATCCTCCACTACACATTTTCCTTCTTCGATGCTAGCAGCACACATTACTGTACTACCTAAACCGGGAAAAGCACAAGATACGCCAGCTCACTTTCGCTCTATTTCACTATTAAATGTTGATACAAAAATTTACGTGAAAATATTAGCTTGTCGTTTGAATAAATTACTCCCCCAACTAGTACACTACAATCAGGTAGGCTTTACCCCCAACAGAGAGGCTAGGGATAATACCATAAAGATTCAAACTCTGATAGACTATGCTGTTAAAACAAAAACTCTGACAATCTTCGCGTCTATGGACGCGGAGAAAGCTTTTGATCGCTTAAATTGGAGATTTCTTGAACAGATTCTGATTAAATTTGGTTTCCCAGACACTTTTATACTTAAGATAATGTATAATGCCAACTATTCCCCCCTATTGAAAAATATTCAGCAGGAGCTACAATCTTGGCACAATAAAACGTTATCATGGATGGGCAAATTACATGCCATAAAAATGACTATTTTACCAAAAATTTTATATATATTTCAAACCATCCCCATTAAGCTACCTAATTCATTCTTTAACAAAATTCAAAACATATTAAATAATTATCTATGGAATAACAAATGCCCTAGGCTTGCAAAAGCAATCATATATAGATCTAAATTAAAGGGAGGGATGGGAATGCCAAATCTCTATTATTACTTTTTAGCGAGCACTCTTACAAGGATCCTAGATTGGTGCAAACAATGCATTCATAAAGAATGGGTAAGGCTTGATCATGATTTAGCACAAAATACACAACTAGGAGCAAGTTGCTAAATACCACACTGTAAGGTAGCTGTAATCTTTATACAGTAATCAAGTAGAATGTGTAAGTGGATCACAACTGCAGACTTAACCAGAGAGAGAGTAAAGAGAAAATATATTTGGATAACTCCTGATTAATTGGTTACAGGAGAGGAGAAGTTAACTGTTAGTTAATTTTGATAACATTTAGTATGCAGCACTTGCAAAATAGGTAGTTGTTATTATCCAACTGAACTTGCCTCTGATGTTATGGAGTATGAGGATAATTATTCCAAAAGTATTAGTGCTTTGGTGTACTGTGAGTGCCGCTTCGTATAACTGCAGAGCTTGTCTGTGTAAGAGAGCACAGCGTAGCGCGTGTGACGTTACCCCAGGGGTGTGTGGAACTAATCCAATCACAATCGTGGAAACGCTGACAGGCTCTGTGAGGGGAGAGCGGAAAATGCTCTCTAGAACGCTGAAACAAGAAACTGATCAATTAGCAAGTTGAGCGGTTAGTGAATAAAGTCAATTATGGTGAAGTTAAGCTGTTCCTCCACTGTATCTCACAGTTGTTTTAATACCTTGTCCAGATAAGGCTTTAATTCCTGAAGAGTGGAAATGGAATCAGTTGAATGCTTGTCAGCTTTGAAAGTAAGTTGCAGTAGAAAATTACAGCTCCAAATAGTGTCCTCTGTAATATCCAACATTAGAAAGGTTAAGTTTGAAGTTAGTAACAAATGGAATACTGTTGAACGAGCTTGAGTTGTGCAGGCTTGGAACAATGAACCTTTAGCTATAAAACTTAGAACTATTGGCAATTAGCCAGAGGAATCCTGGGAATTTATAGACTTCCCTTAAAGAGACAAGAACCCACCACAACACACATGACATGTCCCCCCATCAAAGGGGCTGCATCGCAGCCATCGGAGCAGGTTGATCAGGATAAGATTGATGAAACCGGGAAACCAAACGGGAAGCATTAAGATGATAGGAAGGTTCCCAAGAATCATCCTCAGGGGAAAAACCCTTCCAGCGTACCAAATACTGCAAAGAACCTTTATGCCAACGAGAATTCAAGATAGACTTGATTTCATATATGTCCTCATCGTCAATGATTTGGCTTGGAATATCGAAAGATGACTGCTGTCTGGTTGGATAGAATGGTTTAAGAAGCGAAACGTGAAATGTCGAATGAATACGATAGCTTGACGATAGATTCAATTTAACAACATTTTCATTAACAACAGCTATTATTGTAAAAGGTCCAACGAACAACTGAGAGAACTTTTTGCAAGGTGTTTTCAATTTCAGGTGCTTGGTTAATAACCACACCTTCTCACCTACTTTATATTTAGGAGGACTTCTTCTCTTGCTATCATAATAATACTTTTGTCATTCTTGTGCTGTTCTCTTGTAGTTGTGAGAAAGTATCAGAGAGTGAATAAACGGTATCATCAATATGTGGTGAAGATGATGGTGAATGAGTATACAACTGGAAAACTGGATGGAATCCATAGTTAGCGAAGAACGGGGAACATTTAGTGGACGCGTTCTGTAAATTGTTGTAAGCAAACTCTGCAGTATATAAATTATCTGACCAATGGTCTTGTTGGAAAGAAAAGTAACAGCGGATATACTGTTCTAACCACTGGTTTACTCTCTCCGTCTGGCCATTTGTCTGTGGATGGTAAGCAGTGCTGCAACGATGTTCAATTTTAAGAATGGAGCAAAGTTCTTTCCAGAACCTTGAGGTGAACTGAGTACCTCGATCCGTAATAATGATATTAGGTATACCATGTAATCTAATCACTTATTTCATGAATAGATAGGCAGTCTGTGATGCAGTAGGAAGTTTTTTGTACGGAATAAAATGTGCCATCTTCGTGAGTAGGTCCACCACTACTAATATTGTGTTGAAATTAGATGAGAGTGGCAGATCAACAATAAAATCCATCTCGACCATGTTCCATGGATGGGTAGGAATGGGTAGAGGTTTTAGGAACCCTTATGGACGGAAGTTTTGTGGTTTTAAGCTCGCACAAACCTGACAAGAATTAATTAAATCCTTCACATAAGAGGCCAATAATTTCTTCCAATCAGTTCCATAGTTCTAGTTATACCAGGATGTCCTGCTAGAAGTGAAACGTGATGAGTTGCAGTCAAAGTAGACCTAAGATTAGGTGGAATGTAGATCCTATCTTCATGATAGTACAACCCATCATTGCCCCTGTGAAGAATCTCCTTTGGAATGGAAACATCTTGTTGTTGAGAGGAGTGAATAACATCAGTAGATAGATGGGTAAGACCAAGGAAATGGTTCAGAGAAAGTATTGTTTGTGGTGTAATGTCATCAGCAGGAGGTATTGGAGATCTTGAAAGAGTGTCAGCTTTCCCATTCTTTGAACCTGGACGATAGGTTATATGGAAGTTAAATCTGGTAAAATATAAACTCCATCTGAGTTGTCTGGCAGAAAGAGTCTTACTTGATTGTAGGTATTCCAAATTACGGTGATCGGTATAAATGGTTATGGGAATAGGTGTACCTTCTAATAAATGGCGCCAGTGTTCTAATGACTTCCTAATGACGAGGAGTTCTTTTTCTCCTATGGAGTAGTTCCTCTCGGGTGCTGACATTAATCTTGAGAAGAAAGCCACTGGATGAATAGGATCTGTGGGTGAGACCTGTTGAGAAAGTATGGCTCCAATAGCGTAGTTAGAAGCATCAACCTCCAAAATATAGGGTAGTTCTGGGTTAGGGAAATGTAGTATAGGTGCTGAGGAGAATGATTTCTTGAGTAACAGGAAAGCAGCTTGTGCTTCTTAATTCCATACAAAAGGTGAATGATTACCGGTGAGAGTAGTGAGAGGTTTAACAATCTGAGAAAACCTTTGATAAATTTCCGGTAAAAATTAGAGAACCTGAGGAAGCGTTGAACATCCTTTTTAGAGGTAGGAATAGGCCAGTTAATGATGGCATCAACTTTGTTATCTTCCATTCTGAGACCATTTGGTGTGATTTGGTAACCTAAGAAAGAGAGTTCTGTGACGTGAAAAATACATTTTTCAGGTTTAGCGAAGAGATGATGGGTGCGAAGTCTATCCAAAACCAACCGTACATGCTTCAGATGTTCCTCCATGTTCCTTGAATATATGAGGATGTCGTCTAAATAAACCACCAAGCACACGTCCAACAAGTCTCTGAAGATGTCATTAATAAAATGTTGGAACGTGGCTGGGGCATTACAAAGGCCGAAAGGCATTACAAGATACTCAAAGAGGCCGTAGCGTGTCCAGAAAGCTGTCAGCCACTCATCACCTTTCCGAATGTGTACAAGGTTATAGGCACCTCTTAAATCAAGCTTGTATATATCTTTGCTTCACTAAGCCTCTCGACCATCTCTGGAATCAATGGTAGAGGATACCTATTCTTAATGGTCCTTTTGTTAAGTTGACGATAGTCTATAATTGGTCAAAGAGAATTGTCTTTATTTTTGACAAAAAATATGCCAGCACCTGCAGGAGAAGTAGACAGTCTGATGAAACCTTTCTTTAGATTTTCGTCCAAATAAGACTTAAGATGTTCCAGTTCGGGTTGGGAAAGTGGGTATATGTGCCCAAATGGAATTGAAGATCCAGGTAGTAGTTCTATGGGACAATCATAGATGTGGTGGGGTGGTAAGGTATCTGCTTCCTTTTTATCAAACACATCTATATAATCCCTGTAAACATCTGGTATGTTGAGGTTAGGTACAACTTCAGTTTGACAAGATATTTGATATGGAATGCAATTGTCTTTACAGTACTTAGAGACAAACTCAACTTGCAAGTCTTTCCATACAGTATTGGGTTGATGTTTCTGTAGCCATCCTAACCCTAAGTCTAGCGGAAAAAGGGTAGATGGAAGAACATCAAACGTAATCAACTCAGAATGTGGAAGTAATCATGATTATTGGAACAGTTTCGTGAGTAATAAGAGTAACAACAGAGCCATCAATAACATGGTATTTTATTATTTTTAGTCAAATTAACATTAATGAAGTTGGACTGTGCTCCGGAGTCTATGATGGCATTAGTTGATACTGCCTTGCGTCCCCACTGCAAAGAAATAGATAAAGTACAGTAAGCTGAATCAATGTTGCGATTTGAGAAACAATTTGTAACAGGATTTTTGACGTTGAACAACTGTGCATTCTCTGACAGAGTGGGCAGGAGAAGTGCAATACATATATAAATTCATCCTCCTCCTTTGTAACCTTTCTTCAGGTAGCAAAGGACCTTTGATAAAACCAATCTCCATCGGAACAGGTGACTCATTGGTATTCGGAACAGGAGAGTGGGAGGTATATGTACGATGGGGAGCATCTGAATGTTGTCGTTCTGCTCGCTTTTCCCTAAGGCGCCTATCAATCTTGATGCTGAGCTCAATCAATGCTTGTAAAGATTTTGGAGTATCTGCACGAGCTAATTCATCCTTCAGTGCATCACTAAGACCAATTCGGTACTGTTTGCGGAGTGCCACATCACTCCATTTGGAATCCTTTGAGTAAAGTTTAAATTTAGTGAGGTATTCTTCTACTGGCCTACGACCTTGTTTCAGAGAACGCATTAAATTTTCTGCAGTAATTTGCTTTTGCGTGTCTTCATAGAGGGTACTCATTTGAGAAAAAAAATCAGATAAAGATCCAAGTATTGGGTCATCGTTTTCAAAAAACATATCTGCCCAACTGCGGGGCTCACCTCTCAAAAAGGAAATAACCGTCATCACTTTAATTCTTTCATTAAAGTAAGTCTTTGGCCTCATCTGAAAAAGTAAATAACAAGAATTCCTAAATTGTCTGAACATAGAGCGATCTCCAGAAAATTTCTCTGGCATAGAGACCTGGGGCTCAGGGGTATTATCCTTGATCATAGTGCGAAGAGTCTCATTTTGAAATTGTACTTCCTTAAGGCCCTGTGTTAATTGATCCACACGTTGGCTTAGATTATAAACAACTGTAGGTATGTCTGCTAGATCCATTCTCTGGGCCAATAGTAATGTAAGGTAGCTGTAATCTTTATACAGTAATCAAGTAGAATGTGTAAGTGGATCGCAACTGCAGACTTAACCAGAGAGAGAGTAAAGAGAAAATAGATTTGGATAACTCCTGATTAATTGGTTACAGGAGAGGAGAAGTTGAACATTTACAAATTTACTTTCCTGACATGCCTCCTTGTAGGGGTTTCAAACATTTACTTGTGGTGGCCTTTCCTACTAGAACTGTGAAAGCCCAAGGAGTTGCCAAGTGAATGCTAAAAGAACTCATACCCAGGTTTGGCCTCCCCAGAGTAATTGAATCTAACAGAGGAACACATTTCACAAGTAATATTATTCACTAACTGTCATTAGCCTTAGGCTTTACTTGGCATCTCCATACCCCTTGGCATCCAAAAAAGCTCAGGCCAAGTGGAAAGAAAGAACCAGACCCTAAAACAGACTATTGCAAAAATTTGTTCTCAAGCAAGCCTTAAATGGGTAGATGCTTTTTGCGCCTAGCACTGTTTGGAACTCGCACAAACCATAGGGGGACCCTCAAGCTCTCACCATATGAACTGTTGTTTGGTAGGCCACCTCCTTTGTCTATTGCCAACACCTTACACCTGCCTGACCTTGCAGTGGGTGATGTATAACTAACTGCTTATCCTTTGCAACTGCAAAAGCAATTACATTCTCTCCACAGACATGCCTCTCTCTCTTTCTCTCTCTCTCTCTCTCTCTCTCTCTCTCAGTCTTTGCCATTGGACGTGACTGCACATCCCTTCTAGTCAGGTGACTTCATTTTAGTCCAGACCTATCAAAAAAATTCACTGCAGCCTCTCTGGAAAGGTCCTTACTGGTTTTGCTGACTACTCCAACAACTATTAAAGTTGCCAAGGCCGACTCTTGGATCCACTAATCCAGGTGTAAAAGATACAGCCCAGAAAAAGAAGCAGCCTGCAATGGAGCAAAGAAAGAAGAAGCTGGGGCAACCAAGGCCTCTGAAGAAGGGGTAACCAAGACCCCTGACGACAAGTGATTAATTCAGACCCTTCCTGGTTTGAAACTCAGACTAACCAGAAATAGTAAAATCTCACTATCTGAATGAGTGAAACTGAAAGATTTGTCTTCCTTACTCTTATTTTCATTGTCTCACTCCTCTTTTATCTTGAGTAACATTCCTTAATGTCTCCTTTGTTTTGTGTCACACTTTTGGCCATGCTCTCTTACTCTATTTCCCAATATGTGTCTCCTGGTCAGTGTGTTTCTTCTAAACCTTTTACTAAATACTCCTGTTCTGGTAACCTTGTATGTGGCAGTTTTCCCTCCCACTACTAGCTGTCCAACAAGTAATTATACTCAAAGTTTGCAATAAAAGTCCTAAGGGTTTTGTTATCCAGTCTATTTGCATAGCCCCCACTACTGAATGTGGTTTGAAAATTATGGAGTGGGTAGCTGAGAGACAAAAACTTACTTGGTGTTCCCATATAATTACCTTTGCCACAACCCCTATTTACTCCTATGATTCTTTCCCCCATAATGATAATTTACCTAATGCCCAATTGTCCACAGAGAACTATTCTTTACGTGAATGGGGACTAAACTCACACATTGTCCTACTATAGCCCATCACACTGAGGGCAATTGTTATATTTGTGCTTGCATTCCCACTCATCATAAGGGGGGTATTCCTCTTATGGGTTTTAATGTTGATTTGTTTACGTTTGATTTGTCTACTTTTATTCCTCCAGGTACACCAACCTATCATGTAATTTTATCTCTTTGGGAGGCACCTCATATGGTACTATCTGCAGGGAAATTGGCCAAGCTACGGTGCGGTTGGGTGCCTCCCTATGTGAGTATGTAATTTCCAGTAATGGCCCTCATTTCCAGCTGGTAAATTCCTCTGGAATGATCCTGACTGTGAATCATAATCTCACTGCATTTTTTTTTGTTTCCTCCAGGGCCCCAATTGTACTTTTGTTTCCCCATCCCTTGTACAATCTTTCCTTAACAGACCACCCCCTGGGTTGTATTGGATATGTGGACAGACAGTGGTGTCAGTCTTCCCTGGTAACTATACAGCCATCTGCTTCCTGGGTGTGGTAACCCCAGCCATCCGTGTTGTCCCCACGCTGCCTTTGGGCCCAATTTGCAATAAACGTGAATCTGGAAGCTCGCTGCTCCCCCTTGTCCAACAGTATGCTGGAGATTCAACTGGTTGAGCTATCCTCCCGCCCGTTGGTATCTACCTGAATCATCCGGACATCATCATGTTATCTGTGATACTACAGACCTTCATGAATGAGAGTGCAGGAGTTGTTCAGAGAGAGGCCCAAGAGTTGAAGCAGCTTAGTCAACTAGCATTGCAGAATAAGATGGCCCTTTGATTAATTCCTGGCTTCCCAAGGAGGGTAGGGGGGTGTAGTCTTGTGAGCAAAGAATGTTGTACCTATGTTACTGATCAATCACTTAATTTGAGTCACCATCTCACAGTTATTAGGTCCCTATCCCAGGATGTCCAAGAAGTGATTGATGACAAATTTGGTCTTGGAGGTATTTTTGACCATCTCTTTGATTGGCTACCTAATTTGGGATGGTTAAGCTCCCTTTTTCTGTATGGCATTGTTATTATAGTATGCCTTATCCTGATGTGTTGCTGTATACAATGTGTACCTGGTTTAATTTCTACATGCAAGAGTGTTTTCTCTGTGTCTCATTTTTCTCCCAAATACTTGTTTCCCTCTATCCATTTTGAATCTCCCCACCATGTTGAGATCTCCCTTGACCCTGATTTCTTCTGAGATCACCTACTTCTCTCCTGCTCTATGTTTCTTCTAACCTCTTGACCTTACAATGTTATTGTCTAACCACCAGCTGTGCCCTAAATTTCCCTGTCTTATCCCTAGGATCGTCTAGAACTTTCCTACATTGGGAAACTGGCCACGGACAGACCATGGACCATCATCTACCTTGATGGCCACCCCGGTCGTAGCCTGTATACCCATACCCTACTCCTTTTTCCCTCCCTGGTGGTTTCTATTTCTTCATTGTCTTTCTGTATTGTCTTATTTTGTTTTTATATTGCATTACCTTATACTTACACTCTCTATATTTCCTTCACAGGTGCAGAATTCCTTCACCTCCCAAACATGCCATGATACTGCCTGCCAACCCACTATTCACCATCAACTCTGCAAGAATGATGGGTATTGTTAATTGTTGTTAATTAATCTGGGAGGGGATGTTTCTGCACTATGTCATGTAACACTGCACACATATATATATATATATATATATATATATATATATATATATATATATATATATATATATATAAATAAATGTTTAGGTAGTTGTCTACTCCACCCGACCGCGCTTAGCGTCCGGGAATAGCGGAATAGTCTACTACCTAACAACTTCACTCCTACCTTGTTTTTGCTTACCCTCTTGTAGTCCTGTGAACCATCTTGGACGGGATCACCCATGTACTAATAGCATTGTGACTGTCAAACTGCCATGAGTCGCATTGACGTTTTGTGATTGCGGCACTTTGACGTTTGCGATCAAAGGGGGGAATGTTATGAGCTGCTTATTCTATTTTCATTATTTTATATGTTTAACCAAACTTTTCCTTTTCTGAACTCTTCTCTGAAACTGCAGATATATTACTTCTGTATTTTCCAGCAATTCACTTATAACCTAATAAGTTACACAAACATATAACTTTGTTTTGGCTTTTTCTCATAGATTGTTTTCTAAATGTCTTAAAATCAAGGCCTCTTTGTCTAGTATTATTTTTCCAACCCAATTAGAATCTGGCCAAATTCCAAGAAAGCATATCTTACTAATTCTAACATAGAGAACCAGTTTTCTTAGCAACCACTAATCACGTGAGATTTATTGGCCAATCAATATCAGCCAATTAGCTCTCTGCTTTGTAAGTTACTGTAATAGTATAAAAATGCATGTATATGAAAATGAGTTAGTCTTGCATTGCTGTGTTTTGTGCTGGGACACTGTTGCAACAGTGTAATAAAGATTACCTCTCCTGAGGTGAGCCCTTGTTTGATAAATATCTGGTCTGGACCTCTTTATTACTGCACCTGAGACGAGCTCACTCATGACACATCCAACATCATATCTGACAGAGGGGTACAATTCACTTCTAAATTTTGGAGAGAATTATGAAAAACTTTATCCATATCAAATAGTTTTAGCAATGCATACCATCGACAGACTAACGGCTTAACAGAAAGAACTAATCAATGGCTAGAACAGTACCTAAAATGTTTCACGACCCATCTTCAGAACAATTGGTACTCTCTACTACCTCTGGCAGAATTTACCTTCAATAATAACTACAGTTCAACAACCAAATACACTGCATTCTTTGCTAATTATGGTTTTCATCCTGTATTCCACACTCTCACCAACCGTTCATCTTGTAACTATGCAGTAGGACAGACCTTATCAAAGATCCAGGACACAATGCGGATTATTCAAGTTAATATTGCTAATGCACAAAAAAGACAAAGATTATATTATGACAATCACAGGTCTACTCCTCCGTCTTACCAAATTGGTGATAAAGTGTGGTTGTCCACTAAGAATTTGAAACTCCAAACTCCCTCCAGGAAACTGAGAAAGATGTTCATTGGACCCTATGTTGTTTCTCGAATAGTCAATAAGAATGCCGTCACATTGAAATTACCACCTTCTCTCCAGATACATCTCATGTTTCTCTACTCAAACCGTTTTTACCCAATCCTTACCCACATCGGACCTTACCACCTCCTGACCCAGTAATGGTAGATTGTGAGCTTCAGTATGTTGTCAGACTAATTCTTGATTCCAGGATCCACAGACGTCAACTTCAATACCTTGTGAGTTGGAAGGGGTATGACTCCTCTGAGAACTCCTGGATTCCTGCCACCCACCTTCATGCTCCACTCTTGCTTAGAGCTTTCCATCAAGCTCATCCCACTAAACCTGCTGCACGCCCAGGAGGACATCCTTAAGAAGGGGTTCATGTTACATTTCTGCTGTTCCTTTAAATTTCTCTCCTTACCTGGCTGCAGTTTTCCTAATAAATAGCACATCCTCCACCATACAGGACGTGCTTGGATATCATTACTGCTACCTAGCTTTGCCTGTGACTTTACTCAGAGAATCTTACTGAAAAAAGAGAGGGTGAGAGAGAGAGCAAAAGACAGGGGGAGAGAGAGCAAAATAGAGGGGGAGAGAGAAAACAAAAAGGAGGGGGAGTGAGAAAATAAAAAGGAGGAGGAGAGAGAGCAAAAGAGAGTGGAGAGAGAGAGAGAGCGCAAAAGAGAGGGAGAGAGAGAGAGCGCAAAAGAGAGGGAGAGAGAGGGCAAAAGAGAGGGGGGAGGGAGAGAGAGAGCAAAAGAGAGGGGGGAGAGAGAGAGTAAAAGAGAGGGGGGGGAGAGAGAGAAAGCAAAAAAGAGGGGGCGAGAGAGCCAAATAGGGGACAGAGAGAGCAAAAGAGAGGAGGAGAGAGAGAGCAAAAGAGAGGGGGAGAGAGAGAGCGAAAGAGAGGGGGAGAGAGAGAGCAAAAGAGAGGGGGAGAGAGAGAGCAAAAGAGAGGGGGGAGAGAGAGAGCAAAAGAGAGGGGGAGAGAGAGAGCAAAAGAGAGGGGGAGAGAGAGAGCAAAAGAGAGGGGGAGAGAGAGCAAAAGGGAGGGGGAGAGAGAGAGCAAAAGGGAGGGGGAGAGAGAGAGCAAAAGGGAGGGGGGGAGAGAGAGAGAAAAAGAGGGGGGGGAGAGAGAGAGAAAAAGAGAGGGGGAGAGAGAGCAAAAGAGAGGGGATAGAGAGCAAAAGAGGGGGAGAGAGAGAGCAAAAGAAAGGGTGAAGAGAGAGAGAGAGCACAAAAGATGGGGAGAGAGAGCAAAAGACGGGGGGAGAGAGAGAAAAAGAGAGGGGGGAAAGAAAGAGCAAAAGAGAGGGGGAGAGAGAGAGCAAAAGAGGGGGGAGAGAGAGAAAGCAAAAGAGGGGAGAGAGAGAGAAAGCAAAAGAGGGGGGAGAGAGAGCAAAACAGAGGGGGAGAGAGAGAGCAAAAGAGAGGGGGAGAGAGAGAGCAAAAGAGAGGGGGAGAGAAAGAGAGCAAAATAGAGGGGGAGAGAGAGTAGCAAAATAAAGGGGGAGAGAGAGCAAAATAGAGTGGGATAGAGAGAGAGAGAGCAAAATAGAGGGGGATAGAGAGCAAAAGAGAGAGAGCAAAATAGAGGGAGAGAGAGTACGGGGTGGGTCCGCTGTACTGCAAGAAATGGCCCATGTGCACAGGCTTTAGGACTAGTTAGTATATAATACAACCCTCATAAGATAGTATCATAATGGTGATTGAGAGAATACCCAAGTGTAGATGGGTTCACAAATGGGATCCTGAACAGGGATGTATCCCAATTGAGAAGTGTAATACCACTTCTTATGGGAATGTAAATAAATGCAAATAAACTTGTAGTGTTGGTGCACTTTCAATAGTAGCTTATAGGTTTAGTGCCTGCATTTATATCATCACGTAGTCTTCTACCTGTCATTCCCATTTAACCCCCATAGTTGGATAGTTGTAGTATACACAGGTAATTTGGATTGTGGTATTCCAGGTTTCAAACTAAATGCTTATATTACATATTATAATTTATAATAATAAAAGTTAAAGTATTCCACTTGGAAGTGTATTAGGTTATATAACCATACTTTTATATCCACTTATAGCATATCAATATGTAGTCATCCAAAATAATATTGCCTGTTACCACTTGCTTCAATTAATGATGGGTGTATTCTATGAAATCACTAAATATTCACTTGCCTGCTAAATGCTATAGTATACATTGCAGAAATAAAGAGCAAAGTTTCTGTTACAGTTTAGGAAGTTTGAACTAATCAAAGAGTTATAAAACATTTATGTGTAGAAGGACAGTTGTTTAGATTTAACATTCATATAGTGGCACTCTCTTGGCAATTGATACTGATTTGTACCAAACAATTGGCACTAAGAGTGTTAACTTTATATTTGTATAACGACTGTTATAGCTTAGCTTAATAAGCTGCAGTATGGTGAGTAATGCGTCTAATTCTTGTATAATTCTTTTGCCCAAGTCTTAATGCCTTGCTTATAAATTTTCACTTAAAATATGTGAACATATGATGTTACAATACTGCTATCTAAACCAGCAATGCTACACCCCAGTATTTATAGTGTTGTTATGAGTGTAACTATACTTTGTAATGTATTTTTGATGTGTTTTGTGACAGGTAGGGAATCCAACAGTATGGCAGTTCAAGGATAAAGCAATAGAATGATCAGTCAGGCAGAGTTCGGTAACAGTATAGCAATCCAAAGATTCAAGGGTTAAGTAGGCAGAGTAGTTTAACAGGCAGAATTCAATAACATTATGGCAATCCAGTACTTTAGGGGTTAAGCAAGCAGAGTAGTCAGACATGCAGAATTCAATAACATTTTGGCAATCCAGTACTTTAGGGGTTAAGCAAGCAGAGTAGTCAGACATGCAGAATTCAATAACATTTTGGCAATCCAGTACTTTAGGGGTTAAGCAAGCAGAGTAGTCAGACAGGCAGAATTCAATAATTTTATGGCAACCCAGTACTTTAGGGGTTAAGCAAGCAGAGTGGTCAGACAGGTAGAGTTCAATAATAATCAAATCCAGCATATACAGACAAAGGCACCCAGGAGAACACACAGTAACACCTATACTTGGGCAGTCATAGGCAGCAAGCGAACAACTTACATAGGTTTAGGATTTGCTCCACACGAGATCCTGACTGGCTCCAGAGGAAAAGAGACATGCAGCAATGACATAACCGCCACACGCACACAGGATCTGGCTAGAGCAGCAAGCGCCGCGCCCCTGGCCAGAGCGGTGTGACATTGCCCCCCTCTCAAGGGTTCCCTCTGGGAACCGGAGTCGGCTTCAAAGGATGAGCAGCATGGAATCTGGAGACCAAAGATGGAACATGCACATCACGGGCAGGGACCCAGGAATGATCTGCCACAGAGTAACCCTTTCAATGTTGTCTGTGCCTGTATCTGGAGTCCAGGATCTTAGCAACCTCATATTCAGGGTCACCATGGACCAGGAGGGGAGGAGAAGGAGCTTGGAGCTTGTAGCAGAGTATATCTATTCTTGATGTAGGGCTTGAGTCGAGAGATGTGGAAGACAGGGTGTATGCACAGGGTTCTTTGTAAGGCCACTTTGTTGGCAACAGGAGACAGTCTTTTTAGGACTTTGTAAGAACCGATAAACCTAGGCCCTAATTTGTGACTGGGTTGATGTAGACGTATATGTCGAGTAGAGACTCAGACACGTTCTCCTACCAAAAAGGCACAAGCAGTAGCTCGATGATGAACAGCAAACCTCTTGTATCTGGAGACTGCTGAACGTAACAGAGTGAATACATTGCCAATGAGTGGTGAGATTAGTAATGTGTCGGTCTGCAGAAGGAACCCCTGTGGACTGAACAGAAAGAGGAAAGACACAAGGTTGGTAACCTGATGCAGCTTGAAATGGAGAACATCCTAGAGATGAGTGTCAATGAGTGTTCCTTGCCAGCTCAGCTAGGGGTAACAACTCAGACCAGTTGGTATGGAGAGAATAAAACAAAGATTCTGAGATAGGCTTAGAGATCTTGATTCACACTCTCAGTTAGCCCATTAGACTGAGGATAATAGCCAGAAGACAAGGAAACAGTGGTTCCAATTAACTTACAAAAGGCTCTCCAAAAAGAAGAGATAATTTGTGGACCTCTGTCAGAAACAATATTCACGGGTATGCCATGAAGTCGTACCACATGCAACAGAAGAAGAGATGATAATTCTTGATCAGATGGCAGTTTCTTTAAGGGTACAAAATGAGCTAGTCTGGAAAATTGATCCACCACAAACCAGATAACCGTATGATGGTCAAAAGGAGGGAGATCCACAATGAAGTCTATTGTTATGTGTGTCCACGGTTGTTTGGGAATGGACAACGGTTAGAGTAAGCCAGGAGGCAAGGATTGGAGAGTTTTGTTGGCAGCACAAGTCGTGCAGGCTTTCACATAATCCTAAGCGTCAGGCTTCATAGTAGGCGATCATACATGTTGGGAAAGAAGCTTAAAAGTCCTTGTCAAACCTGGATGTCCTGAAAGTTTACTATCATGAGCCCAGGATAGCACCGGAGTGCATAGGTTCAGAGGTACAAAGAAGATATCGGGAGCCATGGGGGCTTCAGGAGGCTTTCTAGACTGGGCATGTTGCAGTCTTTGAAGAAGAGATGTGTTCAATTGAGCAAACACACATAAGGGGGGTATGATGTGTTCAATAGGAGCTTCAGAGGAATCACTAGACTTAGGAAACTGATGGGAAAGGGCGCCAGCCTTCTCATTTTTGGTCCCAGGAAGATAAGAGACCACAAAGTTAAAACGGGAAAAGAACAAGGCCCAGCTGGCTTGTCAAGGATTAAGTCGATGAGCAGTCTCTAGGTAGGTCAAATTCTTGTGGTCAGTGAGAATCTGAATGGGATTGGCGGTACCCTCTAGCCAATGACGCCACTCAGTCAGGGCAATTTTTATATTCAAGAGTTCACGATTATCCATGTCGTAATTCCTCTCTGCAGGAGTAAATCGTTTAGAGAAAAAGGCTACAGGGTTCAACTTGGAGGTCTAAGGATCCCTTTGGGTTAGAACTGCTCCAGCTCCTATATCAGAGGCATCAACCTCTAAAGTGAACTGCAAGTCAGGATCAGGATGGTGGAGCACAGGAGCAGAACAAAAGGCCTTTTTTCAGACGAGAGAAGGCATCTATGGCTTCAGGAGACCAATTTTTACAGTCTTTGTTCCGTTTGTTCAACTCATTGAGTGGAGCGACTATTTGGAAAAAGTTATTTATAAATTTGTGGTAATAATTGGAGAACCCCAAGAATCTCTGTAGTTCCTTTAATGAAGTAGGTTGAGGCCATTCCAGAACTGCGGTGAGCTTAGAAGGATCCATGGCAAAACCCTCCTTTGAGATGACATAGCCAAGGAACTGTATCTGATCTTGATCAAACTCACATTTTTCCAGTTTGGCTACCAGAGAATTGTCTCTAAGACGCAGAAGTACCTGTTTCATGTGTTCATGATGCTCCTCCATGGTTGAGGAGAAAATAAGGATATCGTCCAGGTAGACGATGACAGTGCAAATGAGGAGGTCAGGGAAGATATTGTGACAAATGCCTGGAAGACTGCAGGGGTATTACACAGCCCAAAGGGCATTACGATGTATTCGTAATGCCATGATCTTGTGTTGAAGGCGGTCTTCCATTCATGCCCTGGGAATATACAAATCAGATTGTACGCCCCACGTAGGTCCAGCTTGGTGAAGTAGCAAGCAGTCTGAAGGTGAAACAAAAAGTTCAGTGATCAAGGGAATGGGATAGTAATTCTTGATAGTTATGTTGTTAAAGGTCCTGTAGTCAATACAGGGTCTGAGCCCACTATCCTTCTTACTGACGGAAAAGAAGCCCGCCCCGGCAGGAGAGGAGGAAGGGCGAATTAAACCTTTAGCTAGGTTCTCTTGGATATACTCCTCCATGGACTTGGTTTCAGCTTTGGAGAGTGGATTAGTCCTCCCTTTAGGAAGTGGGGCTCCAGGAAAGAGGTCAATTTTGTAGTCATACGGATGGTGGGATGGCAGCACCTCTGCTGCTTTCTTTTCAAACACATCTGTGAGATCCCCATACATTGAGGGAAGGCTTGAAGGGGTCTGTAGACTGGCTAAGGGGATGTGGAGCAGAGGAGTAACTTTAGCAAGGCAGGAGTAAAAGCAGGAGGTACCCCAGGAGGCCAACTGTCCCTCAGCACAGTCGAACTGTAGGTTATGTATACGAAGCCAAGGAAGACCAAGGATGACAGACTGTGCTGGGGAATGAATGACATCAAACTACAACTGTTCGGAATGGAGTCCCACTGTCAGTGTTAGGGGTGCTGATTCGAAATGGATTAACCCTGAACCAAGGGGAGTGCAATCCAGAGTAGTTATTTTGAGACAATGTCTTTTCTGCAGAAGAGGCAACCCTGCCTGAATCATAAAACGGTGATCCAAACAATTTCCAGCTTCCCCTAAATCAATGAAGGCATGAGCATGGACAGAATTCTGAAGGAAGGTAAGGATAACAGGTACCAGGATCCGGGAGGAGTGAGGGAATTTAGTAGTGACCATGCTTAGAGGTACCCCAGTCTTACCCTCTAAGCATTGGCTTTTCCTGGGCAAATATCACAATGCTTTAGTTGGTGGGAGATAGAACCACAATAAAAGCATAGTCTCAATCTCCTTCTCTGTCTTTCTGACTCTGTGAGTTTGAATGAGGAGAGATCCATGGGTTCCTCTACTGAGGTAACTGGAGGTGCTGGAAGGGTAGAGAATAGTGTAGAGACCGGACAAATAGGAGGATGAGAGGGATGGATTCTACGAGTTCTGTCTCTCTCAGCTTGTCTCTCCTGGAAGCAAGAATCTAGTCCGATACAAAGTGTTATAAAGTCATCCAAGGAGGAAGGAACATCACGATAAGTAAGCTTGTCCTTGATGTGTTCATGCAAACCTCTCCTAAGGGCCACCTTGAGAGCACTGCCATCCCAACTGGTCTCGAGTGCCAAAGTGTGACACTCGATGGCGTATTGTGCCACAGTCCAATTGCTTTGGTGGAGATCCAAGAGAGAGTACTTTGCAGCAGCAGCAGCATGCCAGAAGTCCCAAATACAGAAGATAATGCAGAAGTGAAGGCATCAGCATTGTTTAAGAGCTGAACGTTCTGTTCCAAGAGAGGAGAGACCCAGGCTAGGGCTTTGTATTTCAATATGGAAAAGATAAAATTGACCTTTGACTGAGACTGGAAGGTGTGGGAGTCTTTGCGAAAGTGCAACCTGCACTGGTTGAGAAAACCCCTACAATCAGTAGTACCATCATACTTGTCAGGTAATGGTATCTGGGGTATGCTTCTAGAAGCAGGGGAAGAAGTTGCAGCACTAGGAGCAGAGACCAGCGATGTAACAACAGGAGCGGTATCCTTCACTGCAACTAGTAAAGAGAGCTGAGCGGTTATAGCCTCTAGTTTAGAGTCCACACTCTGCAATTGCAAGGTATGGGTTCCCAACATCTGTCCTTGATGATAAACTGCTCTTGCTACTTCATTTGGGTTCATGGCCCAAGTATAATGTAATGCTCGTGGGATATTCCACTATCAGACCAAAATTGGCCAGTAGTCTTCTTACCCTGGCATCAAGCTGAAATGATAGGGAATATCCCAGACACAGAGAAAGTTTGCAAAATGAGGTAAGTGGTGCTCACAGTAGGCAGGGTAGTCTTTGGTATCAACAGGTAGGGAATCCAACAGTATGGCAATTCAAGGTTAAAGCAATAGAATGGTCAGGTAGGCAGAGTTTGGTAACAGTATAGCAATCCACAGGTTCAAGGGTTAAGTAGGCAGAGTAGTCAGACAGGCAGAGTTTAATAACATTATGTCAATCCAGTACTTTAGGGGTTAAGCCAGGAGAGTGGTCAGACAGGCAGAGTTCAATAACGATAATTCAATTCAGCATATACAGAAAAAAGCACCCAGGACAACACACATTTACACCTTTACTTGGGCAGTGATAGGTAGCAAGTGAGAAATTCACATAGGTTCAGGATTCGCGCCACAGGAGATCCTGACTAGCTCCAGAGGAAAAGAGACGTGCGGCGATGTCACCTACGCATGCACACAGGAGCCGACCTCCTTCCTAGCAACGACTAGAGCAGCAAGCACCGTGCCGCACCCCTGGCAACAGCCAAAGTGACGTGACAACAAGCTGTGTGCCCAATGAGTGCAAACCCTTACAATGTACCCTTTATTACTGTTTGCTCGCCACTTGTAATCTAGCCCTTAGTTGGCTACTTGGGAAGTGGGCCTTCCAAGCCTTTTTTGTGCTTAACACTTTTTGAGAGCCACTTGGATGTACATACATTGCAGTTATGTGGTTCATTGAGTCTCTTCTACCCATCTTTGTGTAATAGGTGAAATTGGTTGGTGTGACTACTTGGGAAATGGACATTTCAGGCCTTTATTTGCACAAAACACTTTTTTTTAACTGAACAGCAACTTGGATGTGGATTCAGTTGCAGGTGTGTGTCTCGCTTTCTCTTTTCCACCTAGCCTTGAAAAAGGGTGAAGTGGTTGGGTGAGTACTTGGCAAGTTCCAGGCCCTTTTTGTGCAAAATGCGTTTTTGACCATAATGTTCACTTGGATGTGGATTTGGTGTTGGGTGTGTGGCTCATTTTCTCTGTCCCATATAGCCTCGTAGAATGGGTTAATTTGGTTGGCATGGCTAAGTAGAAGTTCAAGGCCTTTTTTTGCACAAATGTTTTGACCATTTTGACTGGAATGGCCACTTAGATGTGGATTTTGTGATGGCTGCATAGCTCATTATCTCTCTCCCACCTAGCCTTGTGAAATGGGTGAGTTTTATTTTTGTGTCTTCTTAAAAGGTTGGCATTTTTTGCATTTATTATGCAAAACATGTTTTTGGCTGGAAACAGCACTTGGATGTTGATTTTGCGGTGGGTGTTTGGCTTAATTTCTCTATCCCACATAGGGCCAGATTACAAGTGGAGCACTTAATATTGCATTCTAGAAAGTGATTTTTGCACTCAACTTTGTAATACCAGCATGTGCTGGTATTAGGTTTGGTGCAATGGGAACGTGACCATGCGTTCGCTTTCCACGGAAGCATTGCACTCACGAGTGCACTTCTATAGGCTCCAATGGGGCCTCTTTCTGATGCTGGCAGAGACGGCATCAGAACCTTGCACAGCAAAAGGGTAAGTTGTTTATATACATATATATTTGTGTTAATATGTGTGTATACACACAGTAACACATAAATATATATGTACAGTATACAACAGAAGTGAGTACACCCCTGTGCATTATCACTTAAATCTCAAATGATTCAAAATGGTATCACTAAGTGTAGTATTTCTTCTTATGAACAATCAATAACAAATACTTTAGAAAGACAATATTGAAAATACAGGCCCCAAAGTAGAAACTCAATGCAACAAAAGTGAATACACCTGTGACCACTGACACACAAGTTAGATCATTGAAAAAAAATTGAGTACACGTGATTTCCAATTAGCCTAATTGCATAAACATGGCTATAAAATGACCTGTGAACACCAGAACTTTCTCAATTTTGGACCTATGGGCTTTGTCTATCTGCATGTCTGCATCATGGCTCCACATGAAAAAGAATTGCCAGAGGAATTGAAAAATCTGATTTTGAGACTTCACAAAGATGGAAAAAGATAGAGGAAGATCGGTGACCAACTAAAAAATCAGGATTATTACAGAGAATGCATAGTCCCAACAGTGAAGCACTGAGGTGGGAATGTGATGATATGGGGCTGCATGAGCACCATGAATGCCTGTAGATATAACGAAAAAAGTGAAAACTATGACCTGAACAAATATGTCCCCTGACTTTGGAGTATTTAAAAAAAAAAGTAGAGCAACACAACCCCTGGACCAAAAACAGCTGAAAACAATTCTCTCTTAAAAATGGCAGAATGCCATGCCCAGGAGGATTAAGTCTGTCATCAAAAATAAAGGTGGACATATGAAGTATTGGAAAAATAAAACATTTGAATCTCAGTAATGAAAGGTGTACACTGACTTTTGTTGTATTGATTTCTTACTTTGGGTTCAGTATTTTTAATGTAGTAAATCAAAACTGTAAAACTCAGAAGTAATACAATTACTGTAAGGTTAGACAATTTTGAATTATTTCACCTTTAAATGATATTGCACAGGGGTGTACCCACTTATGTTGTATACTGTATATAAGCATATATATTTACTGGGAACACACAGTTCAGTGCTTTTTTTCATCTAACACCTCACTCCTACCAACTTTAAAGCCCCAAAACTGCCAAAAGCAGTTATTAAAAAAAAAAAAAAAAAAAGCTATAATACCCTCTATTTTGAGGACATTTGGGGCACTTTTAGAAAATTAACTAGAGATCGGATTTCTGCTTAATTTTCTGAGCACTAACTGCTACCGCAAACTCACAGTACCAATAACCACTCACTTCCTGTGATATCAAAAGTGCAGGTTATTACACACCATGAACATTCAGAGTATTCCTTATCTTGACACCTCATAAGTTATACAATTATAAAATGTAATATGACATTTTAATATAACTGTTTGTTAAATGTACAGCTTATCATATGCAGAGGGGTCAACCTATGGCCTATATCTACACTACCTGCCACATTGTTTCCATGCAAGCTGCAAGAGCCGTGGGTGTGTAGGGGGTATTTATACAGCTGTTGCTCTCCCTGTTTCCAGTGGAAAAAGGATGCCTGAAAGTCTCATTAATCACATAATCCCTGAAAGAGGTAAACAGTGGTAACAGCAGGGGGATATCTACTCCCTGTGTTCCTCCCTGTGTGAAGTCAGCTGAACTTTTCACTGGAAGTACAAGGACTGCAATAGAGATGAGCTTATGCGAGTTTTACAAATTATAATTCTGTATTACATAGGGACAGTTAACATGGTATAATAATCCAATAAAGGTAGCAGAATATAATGTAATATAGCAAGGAATTCATAATACTTGAGCAAATAAATCTTTTAAAAATTGTTTGTTTTTGCTAAATGTATCTTATATTTTTTTATAAGGTGTGACTGCTGCAGCCTTTTACTAATATTTTCTGTCACTATCTCTGTCGGTCTGTCTTTCTATCCTTCGTATCTCTGTTACCACTGTTACCAGGTTGTATGACTTCATAGACTGTTTGTCATAGCTGAGTCACTAATTGCAGCTAAGCAGCAGATGTTCCCCCTGGATATCAATGGGGGAAACATTATGTAATTCCAATAAAATGAGAAAGGGTGACCAATTTAAAAAAGGTGCTTAAAGAAGATCTAAGTAAACCATTTGCTAATTGACCTTGTACCCTTCTCTAAACCATAGTTGTGTCTATGGTATGTTGATACACAAAGGGAATGCAGAACAACATTTACTCCTCTTTAGGATTATTTGCTTAGTCATAATAACTTTCACTGGAGCAGAACAGATGTCTCGGTGCTAATATTTGAGAAACAGCTGATGAGACTAAATACTATGTAACAGACTCAATAATGAGCTACTGATGGCAAAATAGTACATATTTTTTAAAGTAATTTGGGTAACTTTCCAGCCATTTGTTTTTCATTTTGTTCTAGTTTTTACTCATTGCTAAAGAAAAGTTTTTTTTTATGCTTACTTTTCTATTTAATGTGAGTTATCCAAAAAGTGATTTGCAAGTAAAACAAATGCTAAATACAGAAACCAGAAAATCTATCCTATAGAATCTCATCTATATTTCCAGACTTGATAATATTCATTTAATGATGCTACAAAGAGGTAAGGGAGCACATTCATAGCTATGGTTAGAGGCAGCTCTGGGGTTAATCCAGCTTAGGCAAAGCTCAAATATTTGACACACACCCAATTCAGAAATCAAATAAGACCTCTGCCCTTGGATCTCATCTCTAAACTCCATACACACATCAGGCCTTCAAATAGACACTGGTCCTACAGGACTTTACCAGCCCCATACCCACATGGGACATCAGATTAGACCCTTGGCTGTAGATAACCTCTCAGCCCTAAATTAATTCAGGCCCCTTGGCCTGCAGCCATATACTCTCATAAAACCCCTTTAAAGAGTTTCTAAGCCCATACCCTCATTAAACCACATCATTAGAAGTCTGACCTCAGTATACTTTACAACCTCATACCTGGCCCACTGTCGTAAAGCCATGAACCCTCATCAGATCTTAGATCAGACCATCTGTCAGCCCCATACTTAAAATATAAACTTAGACCAGATCCCTGACCCTACAACTACATATCCATATGCACCCCATAAAGGAATTACTTTAAATTAAATTAAATTAAATTAAACATTGCAATATACATACAAATATTATTTATATTCCTTGCACAAGCCAATTTTCACCTAGCCCAAAATGTTCAAAATCACGGAAGACTCAAGACAACATAATAATAACTAATGGTATTTAGTTATATGATTTAGAATAGGTTTAGATATTTATATTTTTGTTGGTAATTTCCTTTTAGGTATTTGGGAATTATATATATATATAATATATATAATAGGTTATAGAATCACAGGTAGGTCCACATCAGGTTAGTATATTTTCAGTTTTGTCACTTTAAGCGATTAGCTATACTAATGTGAACTGTTTTTATGGCTATCAAAGAATTTACAGTAGTTAGACATCATTTTTATGGTTAATATATTTTGGAATTGTTTTAACACATTATAGGAAATTTAGAAACACTAATGATAAGGAGATTTTGTATCAACTGGGCACTAAAAAATACACTAAGTAGATTTATACTTTTAGCTATCCAATCGTTATAATTTTTTACTTTGACAAATATATTGATGAAGGGGTTAATACCCTGAAACATCACTTGTTTATACATGAAATACATTCTTTTTATTTCATCTTCTTTAAGTCCAGTGAGTGCTTGTGCTAACCTTTGAGATATATACATATATATATATATATATATATATATATATATATATATATATATATATATATATATATATTTATTTCTCATAGGGAATCACCTTTTGTATTTAGCAGTTTCATTTAGACTGATATTTTAGAGTTGAAGGAACAGTCTACTCCAGATTTTTGGTTTATAAAGGTAGATAATCAAATTATTGCCCATTCCCAAGTTTTGAATAAACAACACGGTTGTATTCAAAAGAAAACACAGTATTAATATACTTTTACCTGCCCCCTTATTTCAGTTCTTTTGACATTCTTGCATTTTAGTGCCGACTCATAAATCCATGGGAGTGAGCAAATTTTTTATCTATATGGCACACATGAACTAGCACTGTCTAGCTATTAAAATTGTCAAATACACTGAGATAAAACGGCCTTCAAGGGTTTAGAAATTAGCATATAAGACTACTTAGATTTAGCTCTCAACAAAGAATACAAAGAGAACAAATCAAATTTAATGATAAAATATTCGGATTGGGGGGGCGGAGTTAGCAGCTGAGCTGGACGGATGTGTCTGCAGAGTTCTGCTATAATAAGCTATTTTAAGTCATCAAGCAGACAATTTTTGCAGTCCAGACTACCCTAATTGAAGGGGTACTTCTTCTGATCGCTGCCTTTCAAGCCGGGCAAGTCACCTACCACTCTAATTCAGCTGACTCACGAGATCAGGTTCCGAGTGGGGTAGCGGCCTAGGCAAGCCTACCAGATAAGGTTACTTCAGAAGGCTCTCTCCCAAAGGTGACCATGGTCACTATAATCACCAGCCTGGTAGAGGTCAGATCACCCTGTGCCGACAAGATCCAGCATGTCTGTACCACCACACTCCCGAGAAGTGCTATGACTGCATCACGGATGGTGAACTAGAACTCTTGATCACAGTAACTGCACTCAGATTGTGTGGTCTCCAGAGGGGCGGGCCTCCACTCTGGAGTCCGAGGTACCACTGAGCAGCGTCTTGTTCCGGATAACAGAGTACCTTAATTAAGCCAGTACTGTACCCCATCTCCCACAGCAGATCGCCATGTGTGCTGAGGCCGCTCTGTCAGGCACTAATGGAACGACAATAAGCACACAAGCCCTTACCTCTCCTAAGTTCCAGTCGGCATCCTCAAGAGAAGTTCAAAAGACACTTCTGGGAGTCGGTAAGAGACTATACATCACATACAAAGTAGCGCAAATGACCGGCATCTTGCTTACCCGTCCCAGCTCCCGGTACACATAACTCCCTCATACGAAACAGGGAGACGCCCCGCTTACAAAACAAATTCACTAGTTACAATACTCCTGGTCAATCGGAACAGAGCCATTGATTGCTACCCTAAGGTGGACTTGTATTACACTAAGAGTGTTGTGGAAAAGCACCCTTTCCTCCAAAAATAAAAATATAAATAAAAGCCTGAGGTAAATATCCTGCAGGGTTGCCCTATGCACCATCGAAAGACCCCCATATCTATTTCCTAGGAGGTGGAGTGAGTCCATCCTCCAATCTACTCTCAGGCTACTCCACCTTGCATATAATCCCTGGAAAGTAGTAAGGTAGTCCTGACCTGAGTCACTCCACATTGTCACTCTATAGAGACCAACACCGGAAGCAGTTTGGATGCCTTACCTTCCATCTCATTAACTTTGTATCCCCCCTGCTACCCTGTAGGAGATGTATTATAGTATTCCAGATTCTCTGGGTAGTGACCACAATAGCTGCAGCATGCAATAATTACACTGGGCCACTCCTAGCCCCATCAGTCAACCATTTTGCTAGACACTCCTTGCATTCAAAAATGTTGTTCTAACAAATATCTCCTGAGGGTCAAAACCTGACTCCCCAAAATATTCTTGACCAGATGGCAGACACTCAGAACTGTAAAGATATCAAAATGTTTCCTTCAAGAGAAGGCTCTCTCTACCCCAAAGAGAACTGCAGTGGACCACTTTCACCCAAATAGCTGCCTCCACACATACCTCCTCAGATAAAGAGAGCCAGGACCATGCATCCTTACTTGACTCCCAAGTAAATGCCACTCTGAAACACCACGTCTCCTCTACTTTGCAAGCGGACTCTTTATCCAAAAATATTGTGGACTGAATTAAATCACTATTGGCATTCCCATCATGACTCCCTCTCAAAGAAATTTGACAAAGGCCATGCTGATCTCAAGAGATATTTCTGCTATTAGTGAAAGAACGGATACACTGGAGAGGAAGCAAGAAGATCTTATGATTGATCATTCAAACCTGTTGAGCTATTCTCAAAGCCTTGCAACTCAAGTCTCTGATTTCGAAAATAAACTGGCGGATCTGGAAGACAGGTCCCGTTGCAACAATCTAAGAATTAGGGGAGTACCGGAGACAGTGCTCCCACAGGACTTAGGCGACTTCCTTCAAGATCTCTTCAGGACAGGATTAGGATCTGCAAACAAGACTGATTCTATGATTGATAGAGTCCACAGGGCCTTGAGGTTGAGATCTTTAGAAGGGGACAAACTTAGGGATGTAATTGTCCGCTTACATTACTACACCTTCAGAGAGAAACTGCTGAGCGCTATTACAAAAGGAGGGTCCCTGACAGGTAGATTCTCAGACTTGCAAATCTTCCCGGATTTGTCACCTCACACCCTTGAATTAAGAAGGAACTTCCAATCCTGCACCAAAATTGTAAGAGACAATGGCATCAAATATCGCTGGGGATTCCCTGTAATACTATTCATAACAAAAGATGGCCAGCAATTAATTGCCTCCACAGTTCAACAAGCCAAAGACCTTTCTTTGGAGCCACCCCCTAACCTTGACCCCCTACTAATATCACTATGGAAATGAAGATACTGTTTTCCTTCTCCCCATAACAACCAACTATGTAATTTTCTAGTCATATCTGTATGTTATCAGCAGCTATGGCTTTGGTTTTTAGAGAGTTACTAGTATCCTGATATAAACCTCCACTGTCTATTTAAAAATGTAGGGCATCTTATCTCCCATAACCTCTCAAACCCCTACTAATATCACTATGGAAATGAAGATACTGGTTTCCTTCTCCCCATAACAACCAAAATGTAATATTCTAGTCATATCTGTACGTTATCAGCAGCTATGGCTTTGGTTTTTAGAGAGTCACTAGTATCCTGATTCAAATCTCACCCTATTTCCTCAGATAGGGCTCTAGGGAGGGATCACTGTACATCTAGTAAATAAATATGTATTGCTTTATTGTAACAATTGTATTTGAATATTACATGTGGTTCCTCTTGAATTTATAGATATTCAATACTTCCTCACAACTGTACTAATATATTAGAGTATTACTCCTCTCCCTTAAAATGTTCACACTACCTGAGGACCTATTGACAACCTACACCTTTACCCTAGGTAAATTTCCAGTGTTTCCTAGCAGTGGTAGTGATCTCCTTGGTCCACTATGCTCCTTAGCCACTAAGATGACACTAGTATTCCAAACTGACCGAGATATACTCACCCACTCACCCTAATTACACCAAATAAAAATGAACTGTGCAAAAGGTAGACGAATATGTTAAGTTGTTTTCATTGTAATGTATTATGTTTTGAAACGTATATTTAGCTCCCACGTTGGGATCCCTGGTTACTCCCTCCTCACGTGTTTAAGGTAATTTCTTGATCTTCTCCTGGCTATATACCCCCACTCTATTTTGAGACACGAAACCCTTGGAAATAACCCTTCTCTCTCTACTGTTACAAATTTAACTATGCTAATCTGTTCACCACAGGTTCACTATACGTATACTCAAGACGTTAGAATTACCACAAGACTTATTCACATTCAACCTACTCTGATACTTGACTGATGGGGCTCAGTCCCCTCATGCTTCTCTCCCGCCCAATACACTTAGTTGTGTCCTCTGGATTCATATCCCAAGAGGCCACTCATATTGAAATTGATAAATTACCACTTTTATGTTCTTTTCTAGTCTAACACTTGTTATTATATTACTTATCTGTCTTTTAGTACATTTCGTAGAATTAATCAAATAGGGACAGCTCTTGACCTTACCCATCACCTCTGTCCCCTCTACCTTTCCCTCTCATCCTCCCTCCCTGCCTCGCCTTCCCCTATCGAAAGTTTAATTCCCAGTCCCAATTCTCTCCCCCACAATGCGTCCACTTAAAATTGCTACCCTAAATATGCAAGGCCTAAATTCACCAACAAAACGTAGCCTCCTCCTCCACTATTTGAGACATCACAAAATACACCTTGTCTTCTTGCAAGAAACCCATTAGCAGACGGACTCCAGATTCTTCCAAAACACCTCCTATTATCCAGTTTGTGCGTCAGCCCCTTACTCAGAAAAAAAGAGAGGGGTGGCAATCTTAGTCAACAGGGAAGTTACTTGTGACATCGAATACACTGAAAGAGACCCTGACGGAAAATTCCTCATCCTAATTTGCAAACTCAATGACATCCTTTGTACTCTCATCTCCATCTACGCCCCCAATTCCAAGCAGATCCCTTTTCTGTGCTCCCTGTTGGAGAGGGTGAAAAAGGTAAAGAGAGGGCATCTTATTATGGGTGGTGATCTAAACTTGGTATGAGACCCTAACCTAGATAAAAAGACCCCTACAGGACGCCCACATGATCATAATATCTCCTCTCAATCTAAAGCTTTCCACAAACTAATTTACCAATATAACCTCTGACATCTGGAGGTGTCTCTCACCTAGTGAGAAATATTTCTCCTGCTTCTCTAAGACCCACAACTCTAACTCCTGCATTGATTTTATATTTTGTGATTCCTGGTCCCTGGTCTCCTTCCATTCCCCCAATATCTCCACCTGTCTGTGGTCCGACCATGATCTGGTGAATGTAAAACTTTCCCAACTTAAACTTCCTAGCTACCACCCTGCATGGAGATTCCCCAAGCAATGTCTAGTGAAAGAAGATATCCCAGAGATTTCAAACATAATTCAGGAATTCCTTTGAATCAATAATACAGGAGATATGTCACTTGAAATGGTCTAGGGGTCATTTAAAGCTTTTATGAGGGGCTTCCTTATTTCGAAAAGAGCCTGTACGAGACAATCTCAGTCTTAGCCCTTGACCAAATTGTACTCAGATCTTAGACTTCTGGAAATCTCCAATAAGCATAATCCATCTAACCAGATAGCTATTCAGGTGGACACTATAAAAGAGGAAATAAATAGGAGAGAAGGACTTAGGGTGCAATCTAATCTATGCAAACTAAAACAATAAGGGTAATAGGGCTGACAGACTTTTAGCTGTCAAACTTCGACACAGGACCCAACAATGACACATACCTGCAATCAAAGTGGGCTCCGGTCACCCAGAGAAATTGGAGAAGCTTTCACAGCATACTATAAGGCTTTTTACAATGTAAAAGACTTGGACGAATCCCCTCTAACTGACCCCCCCCCCGTAGTCCGACAGTTCCTAGCCGACCTTGATCTACCACACCTCTCAGACAGCTTTATATCTGAGTTTGAACAACCCTTTTCAACCACTGAACTCAAATTGGCGATAGAATCCCTTAAGAATCATAAAGCTCCTGGTCCTGACGGCTTCTCACCCACTTTCTACAAGACATCCGCACCTGTTCTCTTGCCCTTTATGCTACCTCGCTTTGATGAGGTTGCTTGAAAAGGTAAATTTATGAGTGAATATCTGGAAGCTAGCATTCTCACAATCCCAAAGGAAGGGAAATATTTATCAAAATGTGAAAGCTACAGACCTATTTCCCTCATAAATGTGGGCGTGAAAATATATGCTACACTTCTTGTGAATAGGCTTTCCTCTCATATCCCGACATTACTACACTTAGATCAGGTGGGATTTGTTCTGGGCCACCAGTGTCCGGATAACACCCGCAGGCTCCTTAATATCTTCACTGAAGTAGCGGACATGAATATTCCTATCCTCTCACTTTCCCTGGATGCCGAAAAGACATTAGATAGGGTTTGATGGGAGTATATGTTCCAGACCTTGGAGGCCTTTGGCTTTCCTTCTTTTATGTGCACTACTATTAAAGCCCTTTATGTAACCCTGACAGCTAGAGTTAGGAGAGAAGGATTCTGCTCTCCCTTATTCCCCATAACTAATGGAACCCACCAGGGGTGCCCTCTTTCTCCGAAACTATTTGCCCTAAGTATAGAACATTTAGCTGCAGCTTTTAGAAGGAACAGAGACATACAAAGCCTAAACCTTCATGACACTGAACAAAATCTGGCTCTTTTTGCAGATGACCTGAACGTATTCCTGAAAGACCTCTCCTTGTCCGTACCACACCACCTAACAATCCTAAAAAACTTTGGTGCCCTAACGCATTATAAAATAAATGTAGGAAAGACCGAGGTGTACACCATAGGTATTCCCCAAAGAGAACAAGATAGACTATGTAAACTTTTCCTCTTTAAATGGTCAACAAGAGGCATTCAACACTTAGGAGTATTCCTCTCACATAACAAAACAATTTACAATCTCTGATTACCCCCTACTAAAACATATAAATACCCTCCTTAGATCTAAAGGATATGATGAGATCTCCTGGATGGGTCGAGTAGCCGCGATCAAAATGATGGTTCTCCCCAAGCTAATATATCTGTTTAGATGCCTGCCCATCCCAGTTCCGATATCCACCTTATGCAAATTCCAAACTATGTTTAATACATACATTTGGAATGAAAAAAGAGTTGCAGCACATATCCTGTAAACTCTACTAGATAAATGTGGTATAGGTCTCCCAAACATAATATCATGCATCTACCCATGATGCAGCCATGATCTCCCATGTGTCAGCTTGGGGAGGCAACCTTTCACCATCTAGATGGTGGAAATTGGAGCAGGCCTCTCTTTCAGCTTACGTAGACTTAGATGACCTACTCTGGATCCCCCCACACTGTTCTAACACCGGTAATCTCCAACTCCTTAATTAGAGAATGTCAGAACCTTTGGTTTAAACTTAGACATAGCCCTTCTATTGCCCCCCCCCCCTTCCCCAACTCACTCAATTCTTGGACTTCTACAGGGTCTTCCAAATTCTCATAACTCAAGTTGGAAACTTACCTCTCTAAAATCCATTTTGGACTTCTACTCAGACGGCAGACTACTTAAGCCTGCAGACTTATACAAACCTACTAGAGATCCCTCCCAAATTATCTTTTGATCTACTCAGACTGAGATCTCTGATGAAGGCCTGGGGTTTTCTCAGAGAGAATCTTAGAGATGCAACTACCTGGGAGACTAGGTGGAGGTCTGGACTGCAGCTGTTCAAACCGCTGTCAACCCATTACAGGTGTCTTATACAGGACTCACTAATCTTGAAAATCACACACATGATATCTTGGAAGGCGGAGTGGAGACGAGAGTACCCCCCTAAACATTGGGCCCAGGCAATACAGGCAACAAAGAACTCTTTACATTGTGTCATGCTGTATGAACTGTACTATAAACTACTTATCAGGTGGCACCTAGTACCCTCTAAATTGCAGAAAATGTACCCTTCCCATCCACCAGTATGTTGGAGAAATTGTGATGAAATAGGGACCCCTCTCCACATATGGTGGACCTGTCAACGACTGAGGCCCTTTTGGGCAAGAACTAAGAAATTGTGTACTGATCTGGGCCTCCCCTCCCCTAGTCTGGAAGGCACCACTCTCTTACATCTAGACATCTCAAACTTGCCTAAACACAAGCAGATCTTATTGATCTATATACTGATCTCGACCAATTTAATGAAACTGTAAACAACAGATTCTTCCTAGATGTCAAGGTATAGTAGACAACCTGAACTTCCTCCAGGCTATGGAGGAAGATGTCAACAGATCTAAAAACCAAATTGACCTGTACTGTGTCAGGGTATCTGTGAGTAACATTAAATAAACTACAGATATATTATCGATAGTTAATATTTCATATTGTAGCTAAAAATCCAATGTGATATAAGATGGTCTTGGCTGAGTGAGACACCCCCCTTCTTCTTGCTCTGAAACATTTGATCTAATTAGTTCAGGCAGTCATTTCAAAGGCCAGTGGGCCACTTCAAAGTAAACATTTTGAAACCCTCAGATGTGTAGGTCCATATATGGAGTTTTCTGCCCAAAATGGATAATAGATTTACAGACCCCCTCACTGCTCAATACAAAGGGAGTCTAAAAGTCTGAATAAATCAGATAAGCAAACACTAAAGCCCAGGAAATATCCCTTAGCATATAGGTGATAAATTGTAAACAAGGAGGAATTAAATAGTCTACAAACTTGACAATTAGCTGCTACACCTGAAATGACACTATACTCCTCAAAAGATAGTGTAGGTTATTTAGGTAAAGAACAAGAGGTGGCGCTGTAGAACTAGAGTAGAGAATATGTCCTGTGTTTTTGTAAGTGTATGACAGTATTTCAGACTAGAAATATGATGTAAAAATACAATAAATTTATTCATTAATAAACCAAAAAAAAGCACATAAGTTAATATATTAATAAACTTTAAAAAGCACATAAGAATAGTACAAAATGATGAGATCTCAACATAAAAATATATCAACACCGGTGTCAGTTTAAAAAATGTTTTTTCCTATTTATACAATCATAGTGGTACAGCTATATATTTAGAAAATGCTCTTAAATAATATATTAAAAAAAGCTCATAAGCTAATTGAATAATATACATTTAGTTAGTATAGGAAAATTCCAAGTAGTATGCAAGTGAAAAACAATAAAGTTCATTAGCAGATTCATCATCAGGGGGGAAAAAGTGAACTGCAAAATGAAAACAAAGAACTTATCGAAATACAATAAAGGGTTAATCAGTGAAGTGTATAAAAGGGAGGATTTGATTTCTGTCAGGTATCTTGACAAAGGCATCCCGCAGAAACGCCTAGATCACCTGACTGGACCTTACTTGAATTGAATGTGTGCACACACTATCAGCCTCTTGTAAAATGGAACAGACCAGTAAACAACACCAAAGCTGGAACTTGTCATTTCTATTTGATATGGAATATAACCCATTGTACAAATTCTTTCTGAGAACAATATAAGTGATAAAACAGAACGGAATCCTAGGAACACTTATCCCAAGGGGTTAGCCGTTGTGGAGCTTATCACGAAGACAAAGATTCCTCCAAACTCCAAGTATGACCGATCAAAGAAAAAAGAAAGACAAAAGGGAATACTGGAAATATCTACAATACAAGCCTGACATTCGAAGGTGAGCAGTATCTTAAAAAAAAATTGTTATCACATCAAAGACTTACGTAAGAGACTATCTAAATTATACATTTGGAAAATAAGGCACCTTACGACACATATGTAACAAGGAACAAAACACGAAATTACAACTGTTACAAAGTTACCATGAATAAATGTATTGAATTTTTACATCATATTTCTAGTCTGAAATATTGTCATACACTTGCAAAAACACAGGACATATTTTCTACTCTAGTCCTACAGCGCCACCTCTTGTTATTTACCTAGGTGATAAATTGTCCCTGCTGAGATCTAAATACACATAAAGCATCTGAACTCAAGTTACCTGTATGACATGGGAAAAATAAATCTTACAAAAAGAATTGTGCCAAATTTTTATGTAACTTTAAGATACTCAAATCATATATATATATTCAGACACATATTAAATATGAACATAAAAATCTGGGAGATTGTCTATGCCTAAGAAGATTAATATTGGAAACTGAAAATCTAAGAATCCAGATTTCAACATGTCTTAACCTATGTATTTTCTTTTTTTAAATCATAGAATTCTTAAGGATCCGAAGTTTGGACAAGTCATATATATAGTTTTCAAACATTAAATATGTGCCTTAGACTATTAAATAATAGATACTATTAAATTGATATGAAATTGTCTGTTCGTATAATATTAAATGTGAATGTCTGCTAAATGAAAAATATAAATAACCTATTTTTATTTTTCAGGCATCTAAAGAAAAAAAAAGTGTGGTTGTCCCATAATTTGTGTCATACGTTTTACGCACTCAGAAAGAGGTGTACTGAATGTAAAATATGCTGTATTTTTATATGAATATAAGATAATAATAATATGATGTTAGAAATAATACTGATGTTTCATATTAAAATAATCAGGAAAAATGACAAAATATAATCAATGTATTTTAAACATATGCCCAGACAGGTTTATTAATATAAATAGTGTATTTGATAAACATTTTATAGATTAGATAATTGAACTGCAGCAATATTTGAATGAAAGTGTTTGTCTCTGTCTGCTGCCCCCCAATGGCCTAAATCCAGTATTACAGCCAAAAGGCATTTGGCTATTAAAAATGAAATTTCCCATTAACCAATCAGAGAAAAGTGCGTCTCCAAATCTATCGAATGATTAAGAAATGAGGAGGAATCTTGTCTCAGACAAAAACTCCGTGCACAGAGAGAGAAGGATCTTGGTGGAAATATTTTCGGTTGGTAACTACTTTTGCAATCCTGTTTGCTGCCATCTTTGCTTATGGAAGGATCAATGTGCAAACACAATTTTCTGTAAGACAAATATGTTGGGACACTCTTTGTGGATAAGAGACTATGAAGATTAATTTTCTTACAAATGTGCATAATTCCTCTAAGCATATGACGATAGACATATTTGGATATTAACTGAATTCTCAAACTGGTGATCTGGTAAAGTATAAGAAATTGTTAAGTATAAAATTTGATATTTTTAAGCAAAAACATTCATTATTGCTACAGTTTCATTGCAGTTAGTAATTTTAAAAGGGCACAATTTGTATTTTAAGTTAGATCCATAGTCCTGTGTGGTTTAAAACTAATCATTAATGCTAAGTAATTTATCTTTGTAAATATATATATATATATATATATATATATATATATATATTTAGAATTGGTTTTAATTGAAGATAATTAAGAATTTATTTCAGCTCAGATAAATGGGCAAAGGAATTGGCTGTTTGCACAAATAATATATATAATTCCTGATGTTTTAAATTAGAGTTATATAGGATACATTTTTGGCTAAGTAGTTCAGTTGTACTGGTCTGGAAGTTAGTGACCCATACTGTGATATTTCATTGTGGTGATGTAATGCAATTCAATTGTGAATAAGGTTAATTCTAATGGTATATTTGGTTTGCTTTGTAAAGAATATTGTAACAGTTTACGCTTGTATAGTTTGATTCATAATCTGGTTCCTATAAATATAATTCAATGTGTCTATAAATTTTAACTAATATAAAGAATATAGGAATTTACATTAATTTTAATTGTTTCGTATATGCATTTTATTGGGGGTTTGTTTTAAAGAATAATTATTAAATATATTGTATTATAACCCAGCCATATACTAACAACTGCTTGATCTTGGAACTATGGGGGTCCCTCCAGAAAGCCCACCCCAATAAATACACAAGATGACACTTCCAAAACCATATTTTAGCCCTACCTTTAACACAAGAACTTGCCCCTTGCTATCCTATCCTACCCTCCTGCCTTTACCCCTGTCCCTAGGAGACATTATCAGTCCACACACTCCACAGTTCAAGATTCTATAGTGATGTTCTGGTGAAGTAACCATCACATGTAATGTACTTCTGTTGTTCAATATACTATATTTGTTATCTAGGAAAAGAATTAGGCCGACCAGGCCTTGAAAAAATTATGTTCATATACGCAATTTAACTATGTTTATTATATCTATGGAAACAAGTGTAATACTTGTGAACGCTCTTATAACTATTGATAATTATTTATGTTCCCAGTAATGGTGAACTTCTCATCCAACATTAACGGGTTGAGCCCGTACTAGACATGTGCGTTTCGTTTTGTTCCGAATTTAAATTCGGACGAATTTGTCAAAATTCGGAGATTCAGATCGATTCGAATTTCCGAATTACCCTAGCACCGAATCTAATGAATAAATCTGAATTAGTTCGAATTTATTCGTAACATTCGGATGGCCATGGACTAATCACAATTGCACTAGTATTGTACTGTATATTAGGTTATATCACTCTGCTATGGGTTACACCTAATAATACAGTACATAATACTAGTCTAATACACAGCACATCCCACCTAACACATACCGAACTTCCGAATTTACGAATCGAATCCAAACCGAATACTTCCAAATTTATTCGAATCCGAATGAATCCGAAACAAATGCATATGAATGTATCCAAATTCGAATCGATCCGAAAATGAAATTCGAAAACATCCGAATCGATCCGAAACAAAACAAATTTTTTCACTGCGCACAAGTCTAGCCCGTACTCGATCTCGATCAGAGGGGACATTAAAATGACTAATATGAAATTGTATCATCCTCTCCCAGAGATTGAACTGACACTGGTCAGTACAAATCACTCTAAGTTCGATTCACATGTAAAGATATAATGATATAGTAAATAAGTAACGCTATTCCTTAGATATAGCTGGGTGCTATGACAACCAATAAACTTCCGGTTTGCAAGATCTGGTTAAGCAGACGCCCACATTATGCTAATCAGCATCATACGTAGCATTTAAAGCTGCCAGCGAACAAGTAATACCAGTCTTGATAAAGGCCTTTATTGTGGCAGAAACGCTTTGACCAGAGCTGGTAAGCAGATTTTCATTATCCTATACTACACCTGTACAATCTACACTATTGTTTTACTGTTTACAGGTACATCCAGGAAGAAATCGGATGACACTAAAGACCCATTCAGAGAATCACCAGGACCCATCTGAGGATCACTATCATCAAACTACAAGTTGGTTTATCACTTTTCACATCATTGGAGAACACACCCACTGACCATTGACTCAAATATTTTTTGTGTTTTACACTAAACTTATCTACATGGAGTTTTCACACTGACTCACTTTGGCATTTACTTTTTTGAGCTCCTATATTGACACCACTTTACTTTTTTGAGCTCCTATATTGACTCTGTTTTTGTTTTATTCACATGCTGCCCGTGTAAATTTTTAAATTTTTTCACATTTTTCATATTTTTAATTTTTATATTTTCAATTATCAAGCTTGATTTTTTATATCTTATTATTTTTACATGTTTTCACATTAGCATCATATTGTATGGTTTTTGTGTTTGAAATGTTCCATTTGACCTCACTGGTCCGATAATCATATTGACACTACACTACTTATTCAGGCCTACACGGCTTCTCCCTTAGACTAAACAGAAGACCAACTGCATTGCGGTCACTAGAAGCAAACACAAGTGTAAACAATTTATTGATTGCCATCTTCATTTATTGACGGCTCACTCTAGCAGTTCAAGTGAAATCCTGTCACTGAGCACGTCACATTATTAGCCAAATTGCCATTTTTAATCATGGATCCAGTGGTCTAGTGTTATTTTGATCTGAGATTGAGCCCTGGTTAGTTTAGAAGGGCTTCTTCCTCCAGGAAAAAGATTAATCGAAATATTAGTGGTTTTGTAAGACATAATGGTGCAGCGTGTTGAGTTTGAAGGAGAATCGGAGCAGTGTTTCTTTTTTAAGGCTGGTGTACATCTGAATGAAGTGGGGCTTCATTTGTTGAATTTGAAGGAAGAGATTTTAGAGGCCTTTAATTGTGGGGGGGGGGGGGAGTCTGGCCTTAGGCCGTCTCTGTGGCAGGGTGCTTGCAGGGTGGCAGTGAATTACCAAAAGTTTATATGATCGAATTCCGAATTGAGGCCATCTGGAATCCTCGTTTTTAAACGAAAAATCCAGAAGGCCTCTCTTTCGCCCAATTTTCGGGTCCTATCCCACCCTCTGGTCTGAATTGGTACTCTCTCTATAATGGTCCAAGAGAAAAATGTATTACATAGATACATAGATATAGATAATACATTTTTCTATTGGACCATTATAGAGAGAGTACCAATTCAGACCAGAGGGGGGGATAGGACCCAAAAATTGGGCGAAAGAGAGGCCTTCTGGATTTTTCGTTTAAAAATGAGGATTCCAGATGGCCTCAATTCGGAATTCGATCTTATAAACTTTTGGTAATTCACTTATAATCATTGTAAGGTGTCCACTGACATATCATTATCAACTTTACTCCCACCAAGTTTTACAACCCCCCCAACCCCCCCCCCCTTTAACATTTAACATTTAATATTACAAAACTTTAATTTCTCTTGTTAAGTGTATCCAGTCCACGGATCATCCATTACTTGTGGGATATTCTCCTTCCCAACAGGAAGTTGCAAGAGGATCACCCACAGCAGAGCTGCTATATAGCTCCTCCCCTCACTGCCATATCCAGTCATTCTCTTGCAACTCTCAACTAAGATGGAGGTCGTAAGAGGACTGTGGTGTTTTATACTTAGTTTATTTCTTCAATCAAAAGTTTGTTATTTTTAAATGGTACCGGAGTGTACTGTTTATCTCAGGCAGTATTTAGAAGAAGAATCTGCCTGTGTTTTCTATGATCTTAGCAGAAGTAACTAAGATCCTTTGCTGTTCTCACATATTCTGAGGAGTGAGGTAACTTCAGAGGGGGAATAGCGTGCAGGTTTTCCTGTAATAAGGTATGTGCAGTTAAAATATTTTTCTAGGGATGGAATTTGCTAGAAAATGCTGCTGATACCGAAGTAATGTAAGTAAAGCCTTAAATGCAGTGATAGCGACTGGTATCAGGCTTATTAATAGAGATACATACTCTTATAAAAGTGTATTTTAAAACGTTTGCTGGCATGTTTAATCGTTTTTTACATATGTTTGGTGATAAAACTTATTGGGGCCTAGTTTTTTCCACATGGCTGGCTTGACTTTTGCCTAGAAACAGTTCCCTGAGGCTTCCCACTGTTGTAATATGAGTGGGAGGGGCCTATTTTGGCGTTTTTTTGCACAGCAAAAATTACAGACACAGACATCCAGCTTCTTCCTGCATGATCCAGGACTTCTCTGAAGGGCTCAAAAGGCTTCAAAAGTCGTATTGAGGGAGGTAAAAAGCCACAGTAGAGCTGTGGCAGTTGTTGTGACTGTTTAAAAAACGTTTTTGTCATTTGTTATTCCGTTTTTGGTATTAAGGGGTTAATCATCCATTTGCAAGTGGGTGCAATGCTCTGCTAACTTATTACATACACTGTAAAAATTTCATTAGTGTAACTGCATTTTTTCACTGTTATTTCAAAATTTGGGAAAATTTGTGTTTCTTAAAGGCGCAGTAACGTTTTTTATATTGCTTGTAAACTTGTTTTAAAGTGTTTTCCAAGCTTGCTAGTCTCATTGCTAGTCTGTTTAAACGTCTTTTGCATAATCTGGACGTAGTCCGTGCCTTGAAGTTTTACTTAAAGGCTACTAAAGATTTTCGTCAAACATCTGCCCTGTTTGTCGTTTACTCTGGACAGAGGAGAGGTCAAAAAGCTTCGGCAACCTCTCTCTCCTTTTGGCTTCGGAGCATAATACACTTAGCCTATGAGACTGCTGGACAGCAGCCCCCTGAAAGGATTACAGCTCATTCTACTAGAGCTGTGGCTTCCACCTGGGCCTTTAAAAATGAGGCCTCTGTTGAACAGATTTGCAAGGCTGCGACTTGGTCTTCGCTTCACACATTTTCAAAATTTTATAAATTTGACACTTTTGCTTCTTCGGAGGCTGTTTTTGGGAGAAAGCTTCTACAGGCAGTGGTTCCTTCCGTTTAAGTTCCTGCCTTGTCCCTCCCATCATCCGTGTACTTTAGCTTTGGTATTGGTATCCCACAAGTAATGGATGATCAGTGGACTGGATACACTTAACAAGAGAAAACATAATTTATGCTTACCTGATAAATTTATTTCTCTTGTAGTGTATCCAGTCCACGGCCCGCCCTGTCCTTTTAAGGCAGGTCTAAATTTTAATTAAACTACAGTCACCACTGCACCCTATGGTTTCTCCTTTCTCGTCTTGTTTCGGTCAAATGACTGGATATGGCAGTGAGGGGAGGAGCTATATAGCAGCTCTGCTGTGGGTGATCCTCTTGCAACTTCCTGTTGGGAAGGAGAATGTCCCTCAAGTAATGGATGATCCGTGGACTGGATACACTACAAGAGAAATAAATTTATCAGGTAAGCATAAATTATGTTTTTTCAAAACTACATTCCATATAAAAACATAGTTAGAGCTCAGGACTAGTCTAGTTAAAGGGACAGTAAGCAGACATATAGATGCGGTGACATTATTGGCTAATAGGCCATGGGAGACAAATCCCCTACTAAGACCCCAACACTTGTGACTACATTAGTACCCAACTAGTTAATAAGACAATGGGGATTTTTTATTTAATGCAATTCATTCTGTGTTGGCACGATTTGGAGTGAAAGTGTTTATGGTCCCTTGGTTGCGGTTTGCAACTGGAAGCTCTTTGCTAGTTTATCAGGTTGTTCCTGTGTGTTTTCAAACCAATACATATGAGGTGGCATATACCAGATCTATTCAGTGCATATTCTCCCCACACGTCACTTTGTTTACAAACACTTGACGTAATATATGGGAGGGAGCTGCAAGCTTAGCGGTCCAATCAGATTGAGTGTAAAATTTCTCCAGAGCTGAGCGCTGTGAGACTTGCATGCTGACAGGCTATTACAAACGATATTCGTCCAATAGGAACACTTTGAACAGTGACCTATGCCGACCAAATGCAAGCCTCACAGCGCAATAAAGTTACTTTTTGCAGAGTTATAAGGTAAGCCCTACCTGCTAAGAAGCAGGAAATTTTCACTATAAGAGCGCATATCGCAAATGTCATTATAATTATATTTAGTGATTAGGGTTTATCCTGGGGACACGGCACCCAATGTTATAATAGTGTAATTTGCCGAAGTGAATTTAAACATATACACATGCTATCTAACAATTATGAGCTGATTAAGTAATCTATAGAGTTTATGTGTGAAATCTTTAAGTTTGAATATTGAGAAGCAAAACAGATTGTTTACTTTATAAGCTGAAATTGTGAACCGTAGATACACTGGTGTAACTAAATGAGTATCTAATTGAATGAAGCTGGAAGAAAAAGGGTGTGAGTCCCTAAACCAATAGAAACACAGATGAGGGTTTTTAAAGTTGTGAACTGTTAAGCAGTTTTAAGCAGGCTAGGAGTAAGGCAGTAGCCGAAACCGGTCAGCCTTTTTTTCATCTGTTTGATGGTTTATATATATATATTTTTTTGTGTGTAATTACCCGGGGTTTATGATACCCTTTGTATTTCAATAAAGTTTATTATTTTATCACTATACCTGGTGCTCCTGTTACACATTTTTTGAAGTCTATTCACAAACAGGCCATACAGTGAGCACAGGTAAAGGATTTTCACTGCGAGAGGTTAGCCACTAGCATGCAGCAATAGACTGTTTCTTTCCAAGGGACTTTTGTGGAACCGAAGGCACTACAAAGGAGAGAAAGCATTACTTGTCCAGATAGAGGAAATGGATACCTGAACAACAAGTAGCCGGAGGTGACAAAATAGGGTTGATGTCCCTAGCACATTGGATACAGCATCTGAAACTAAGGAAACACCTTGCCAAGGAGCCAGAGAGTGGTGAGTCATTTTTTTCAAATGCACATTTGATCTATAGATGACTGTGATTGCTTCCCTTGAGTTTTGAATTGTGAGGGGTGTTGGGGGAACACCGCCACTTCTTTACATATTTACAACAGTCTATTTTTTGCAGCAGCTGTTTATAAGATACTTTTCTTAAGAAACTTTTAAAATCTTTGTCTATTTTCCTATATGGACAGTGCACACACCCAAACTGTTCCCCTATTTGTATGGTATTAGAAAATAAAAAAGTTAACGTTTAAATAAATTAGAATCGGACACTAAACAAAAGAATAAAAGAAAGTTTAAAAGGGATTTTTTGGCAAAATAGAAAGATGAAACAAAGAATTTAGAAACAGACACAGATTCCCCCCTACAGAAAGCACTCCAACTACACCAATCTCTGCCAACACAAATACTATGAACAGATTTAATTTTAACAATCAAGGTATGATAAAACAAATGTATAAACCACCTTATAAGAGACTTCATTATAAGAATACTAAATCACAAGTTTGGAAAGAGGGAAATAACAAGAACTCAAAAATCATCTCAACAGTAATTTTAATGACAAGAAAGAATATAATAGCCATCCAAAATTTTATGCCAATCAGAAATCAAATGGAAATATAGATCATAACTATAAAAATAGGAATATGAAAAGAACATAGTTTGAGAACACAATGCTATAAAGAATTTAAAGATACATATGCACATAGTGATACAGAATGGGAAGACATAGAAATTCCAGAAACAAGCAGGAATAAAGGACCCCAAAGAGAACAATATGAGAAGCAATACCCCTATCAATTTTTAGGGGTGGATTCAAAACAAAAAGATTCAGACCTGGATAGGAATTGGAAACAAATCAGATAGAAAGGGGTTTCAAATGGCAAACCTCCCCAGACAGGTTCAAAACGTAACAAGGGGAAGAAAAAGATCTAAAAAAAAAAAAAAAAAGAAGAGACTGTAGGGCTGGAAGAAGGTCTCTGAGAACATAGTATCAGACACCATAAAAATCTTTAACATTTTCTCATACACCCTAAATAAGGTGGAGGAGATATTGTTGAGAAAAGGTTTATCGTTTGTCCCTAATTCTTTTGATCTTTTTGTAGATATAAATAAGTTTGTAAGAAAAACACACCATTTTTCAAAAGAAAATAAACTAAGGAACAAAGCATTTACGGAAAGACTGTATTACAAATTAACTCTTCCTGCTGAGGAAATCAAAATAATGATATTTATAAACTAGGTTTAAATTGAAGCTACAGCTGAAAAATACACTGATCATCTCACTCCCTGCCTTCAACCCCTCTCTCTGCATTACCACAGCTACTTAGACTAAAGGTGATTAAAATATTCTAATTATTAATGTATATCTCATGTTACAGATTACTATATTACTGTTAACATGATAAGTTGACACAGGCATACTGATGACATTTTTTTCCATTTGGAAGAAGAATTTTTTCTTCAGATATTGGGCATGGATATGGGGTCAAATATGGCTGCTGCCTATGCCAATATTTATATGGCAATATATGAGGAACTTAACATTTTCTGTTCCTTACATCTTTCCATCTGTTTCTATCAGCGTTATATTGATGGGGACATCCTAAAACATTTAGACCTAGATTTAGAGTTGGGCAGCAGCCGTCAAAACCAGCGTTAGAGGCTCCTAACGCTGGTTTTTACCGCCCTCTGATATTTGGAGCCAGTCATTAAAGGGTCTAACGCTCACTTTCCAGCCGCAACTTTTCCATACCGCAGATCCCCTTACGTCAATTGCGTATCCTATCTTTTCAATGGGATCTTTCTAACGCCGGTATTTAGAGTCGTGTCTGAAGTGAGCGTTAGAATTCTAACAACAAAACTCCAGCCGCAGAAAAAAAAACAGTAGTTAAGAGCTTTCTGGGCTAAAGCCGGTTTATAAAGCTCTTAACTACTGTGCTCTAAAGTACACTAACACCCATAAACTACCTATGTACCCCTAAACCGAGGTCCCCCACATCGCCGCCACTCTATAAAAATTTATTAACCCCTAATCTGCCATCCGCACGCCGCCGCAAGGTACGTTATACTTATGTACCCCTAATCTGCTGCCCCTAACACCGCTGACCCCTATATTATATTTATTAACCCCTAATCTGCCCCCCTCAACGTTGCCTCCACCTGCCTACACTTATTAACCCCTAATCCGCCTCACTCCCGCCTCAATAACCCTATAATAAATAGTATTAACCACTAATCTGCCATCCCTAACATCGCCGACACCTAACTTCAAACATAAACCCCTAATCTGCCGACCGGAGCTCACCGCTATTCTAATAAATTTTTTAACCCCTAAAGCTAAGTCTAACCCTAACCCTAACACCCCCCTAAGTTAAATATAATTTAAATCTAACTAAATAAATTAACTATTATTAAATAAATTATTCCTATTTAAAGCTAAATACTTACCTGTAAAATAAATCCTAATATAGCTACATAAATTATAATTATATTGTAGCTATTTTAGGATTTATATTTACTTTACAGGTAACTTTGTAATTATTTTAACCAGGTACAATAGCTATTAAATAGTTAATAACTATTTAATAGTTACCTAGTTAAAATAATTACAAAATTACCTGTAAAATAAATCCTAACCTAAGTTACAATTAAACCTAACACTACACTATCAATAAATTAATTAAATAAAATACCTACAATTACCTACAATTAAACCTAACACTACACTATCAATAAATTAATTAAATACAATACCTACAAATAAATACATTTAAATAAACTAACTAAAGTACAAAAAATAAAAAAGAACTAAGTTACAAAAAAATAAAAAAATAAAAAAATATTTACAAACATAAGAAAAATATTACAACAATTTTAAACTAATTACACTAATTACACCTACTCTAATTAAACTAATTACACCTACTCTAAGCCCCCTAATAAAATAACAAAGCCCCCCAAAATAAAAAAATGCCCTACCCTATTCTAAATTAAAAAAGTTCAAAGCTCTTTTACCTTACCAGCCTTTAAAAGGGCCCTTTGTGGGGCATGCCCCAAAGAATTCAGCTCTTTTGCCTGTAAAAAAAAAAACATACAATACCCCCCCAACAATAAAACCCACCACCCACATACCCTTAATCTAACCAAAACCCCCCTTAAATAAACCTAACACTAAGCCCCTGAAGATCTTCCTACCTTGTCTTCACCATGCCAGGTATCACCGATCGTTCCAGGCTCCGAAATCTTTATCCAAGCCCAAGCGGGGGCTGGCGATCCATAATCCGGCAGCTGAAGAGGTCCAGAAGAGGCTCCAAAGTCTTCATCCTATCTGGGAAGAAGAGGCGATCCGGACCGGCAACCATCTTGATCCAAGCGGCATCTTCTATCTTCATCCGATGACGAACGGCTCCATCTTGAAGACCTCCACCGCGGACCCATCTTCTTCTTCCGATGACTTCCCGACGAATGACGGTTCCTTTAAGGAACATCATCCAAGATGGCGTCCCTCGAATTCCGATTGGCTGATAGGATTCTTTCAGCCAATCGGAATTAAGGTAGGAAAATTCTGATTGGCTGATGGAATCAGCCAATCAGAATCAAGTTCAATCCGATTGGCTGATCTGATCAGCCAATCAGATTGAGCTCGCATTCTATTGGCTGATCGGAACAGCCAATAGAATGCGAGTGTTAGGGGCAGCAGATTAGGGGTACATAGGGATAATGTAGGTAGCGGCGGTATACGGAGTGGCAGATTAGGGGTTAATAATAATATGCAGGGGTCAGCGATAGCGGGGGCGGCCGATTAGGGGTTAATAAGTGTAAGGTTAGGGGTGTTTAGACTCGGGGTACATGTTAGAGTGTTAGGTGCAGATGTAGGAAGTGTTTCCCATAGAAAACAATGGGGCTGCGTTAAGAGCTGAACGCTGCTTTTTTGCAGGTGTGCAGGTGTTAGGTTTTTTTTCAGCTCAAACTGCCCCATTATTTTCTATGGGGATATTGTGCACGAGCACGTTTTTGAAGCTGGCCACATCCATAAGCACCGCTTATAAAAATTACAGACACACAGATGATGATATGAAAATATGGAGACTCCAACAAAAAAAGACTAAGCAGTTAATTAGGAAGGTTAAAGCTCATGCAGAAGAGAAGATAGCACAGTCAGTAAAACATGGGGACAAAACATTCTTTAGATATATCAGTGAAAGAAGAAAAAATAAGGTAGGAATAGTAAAATTGAAATCAGTTGATGGTAGAATAATAGAAGGAGATAAGCAGATTGCAGACTGTCTCAATGATTACTTCTGTTCTGTTTTCACTAAAGATTGTGAAGATACAATGTCTACATTAAGGGATGCTACGCAAAATAGAAACAAGCTTAACAGTAATCTTTTTACAGAGGATGAGGTTTTGTTAGCATTATCAAAAATAAATGTTACAAAGGCAGTGGGTCCTGATAATATTCATCCAAGGGTTTTAAAAGAACTTCGATCAGTGCTAACTGTCCCATTAACTGATCTGTTTAATCAGTCACTATTAACAGGAGCTGTCCCAGATGATTGGAGAATAGCAAATGTAATACCTCTTCATAAAAAGGGCAGTAGAGAAGAATCTGGCAACTACAGGCCAGTTAGTTTAACTTCAGTAGTAGGGAAATTAATGGAAAGCCTCTTAAAAGAAAGAATTATGACTTATATAAAGACAAACAATTTAGAGGACCAAAATCAGCATGGTTTTACTTCAGGGAGATCATATCAGACTAATCTAATTGACTTCTTTGATTATGTAACAAAAGTATTAGACAAGGGAGGAGCAGTTGATGTAGCATATCTAGATTTCAGCAAAGCATTTGACACCGTCCCACACAATAAACTTATTCACAAACTATATCTCCTTGGTCTAGATTCAAAAATTGTGAACTGGGTGGAATGCTGGCTTAAGGACAGAAAACAAAGTGTCTTAGTAAATGGAGTTCATTCAGCAGAGGGGGCTGTTACTAGTGGTGTTCCTCAGGGGTCAGTTCTGGGGCCTGTTTTGTTTAACATATTTAGCTGCGATATCAGCAAAGGGCTACAGGGGAAAGTATGTCTCTTTGCAGATGATACAAAAATTTGCAACAGAGTGGATGTTCCAGGGGGGGGGTAGACAAAATGAGAAGTGATATACAACAATTGGAGGATTGGACAAACGACTGGGATCTAAAGATTAACACAGCAAAGTGTAAAATAATGCATTTAGGGAAGAAAAATCCAAATGTTAATTACAGACTCAATGACACTTTACTGACTGTTACAGACGAGGAACAGGACTTGGGAATTATTATTTCAGATGATTTAAAACTTAGTAAACAATGTAGTAATGCAGCGAGTAAGGCTAGCAGAATGCTTGGATGTATTGGTAGAGGTATTTGCAGCAGAAATAGTAAGGTTCTTATGCCACTTTATAGATCATTAGTTAGGCCTCATCTTGAGTATTGTGTGCAGTTCTGGAGGCCATATCTTCAGAAGGATATTAACAAACTTGAATCTGTGCAAAGGAGGGCTACCAAAATGGTACATGGTCTAAAAAATAAAACTTACCAGGATAGGCTCAATGACCTAAATATGTATAGCTTAGAGGAGAGAAGGGAAAGAGGTGATATGATAGCAACTTTCAAGTACATTAAAGGGTTTAGTAAAACTGAGGCTGTGGGTATTTTACATAAAATGGAAAATTCAAGAACAAGGGGTCATGAGCTCAAGCTAAAGGGTAGTAGATTCAGGAGTAATTTGAGGAAGCACTTCTTTACAGAAAGAGTGATTGATTTATGGAATAAACTTCCTCAAGAGGTAGTAGCAACAAACACTGTGGGGGACTTTAAAAATGCATGGGACAAGCATAGGGCTATCCTACGTACTAGATAAGTTTATACTGTTAGGTAAGGTCGGGCAGACTTGCTGGGCCTATGGCTCTTATCTGCCGTCAATATCTATGTTTCTATGTTTCTATGCTCTTCGCTCCCTTTTTGGAGCCTAACGCACTGAAAACCCAGCCATTCTGTGAACTCTAAATACCAGCGGTATTTAAAAGGTGCGGGAGAAAAAAAGCACGCGTAGCTAACGCACCCCTTTGGCCGCCAAACTCTAAATCTAGCCGTTAATGTGAAAATGGCTTAATGTAGCTTAATGAATAAAAAAGTGGCCAAATGTTAATCAATTGCTGCATAATTTTGCACAACCCAAGATTTCCACTATCCAAGCCTATCCTAGAAGTTTCATGGATTTTGGTTTTCCACAAGGCAAATGAGTGACATTAAGCTTGTTTTTTGGGGAGCTTAATGTGGCTTAACGTACAAAATTGAACTTAGAAGTTAACCAATTTCCCCCAAACGTACCACAATACATTAATCTATCTATTCAAACATATTCTGAAAATTTCAGGACATTTGATAAAACATACCAAAAGTTATTCACATTTAACTATTTATTTACAATCCTAAAACATTTAATGTGAGCAGCTTAATGTAAAAAGAGCTTAATGTACCAAAATTCACCAAAACTTCAATCAATTGCTTTGAAACTTGGCACAAACTCAGTTTTTCACTTTCCAAACCTATCCTAGAAGTTTCATGGATTTTGGTTTCCCACAAGGCAAATGAGTGAAATTAAGCTTGTTTTTTGAGGAGCTTAATGTGGCTTAATGAGTAAAAAAGTGGCCAAATGTTAATCAATTGCTGCATAATTTTGCACAACCCAAGATTTCCACTAGCCAAGCCTATCCTAGAACTTTCATGGATTTTGGTTTTCCACAAGGCAAATGAGTGACATTAATCTTGTTTTTTGGGGAGCTTAATGTGGCTTAACGTACAAAATTGAACTTATATGTTAACCAATTTCCCCCAAACGTACCGCAATACATTAATCTATTTATTCAAACATATTCTGAAAATTTCAGGAAATTTGATAAAACATACCAAATGTTATTCACATTTAACTATTTTTTTACAATCCTAAAACATTTTGTGGCCCATTTATCAAGCTCTGTATGGAGTTTGAGGGGCCGTGTTTCTGTAGAGCCTTTAGGCTTGCCAGAAACACCAGTTATGAAGCAGCGGTCTAAAGACCCCTGCTCCATAACCTGTCCGACTGCTCTGAGGAAGCGGACAGACATTGCCGCATTTCAACCCGATTGAATACAATCAGGTTGATTGACAGCCCCCTGCTAGCGGCTGATTGGCCGCAAATCTGCAGGGGGCAGCGTTGCACCAGCAGTTCACAAGAGCTGCTGGTGCAATGCTGAATGTGGAGAGCGTATTGCTCTCCGCATTCAGTGATATCTGTCAGACATGATCCGCTGATCGGATCATGTCAGACAGACACATAATAAATAGGCCCCTTCATGTGAATGGCTTAACGTAAAAAAGAGCTTAATATACAAAAATTTGCCTAAACATCAATCAATTGCCTTGAAACTTGGCACAAACTCAGTTTTTCACTTTCAGTACCTATCCAAGAAGTTTCATGGATTTTGTTTTCACACAAGGCAAATAAGTGACATTAAGCTTGTTTTTTGGGGAGCTTAATGTTACTTAACGTACAAAAGTGAACTTAGATGTTAACCAATTTCCCCCAAACTGCTCACAATACATTAATCTATCTATTCAAACATATTCTGAAAAATTTAGGACATTTGATAAAACATAACAAAAGTTATTTACATTGAACTATTTTTTTGCAATCCTAAAACATTTAGGGGCCAATTTATCAAAGCTTCAACTGATAATACAATGGAATCCGCTAGAATCTTGCATCATATCTGATGCAAATGGAATCCGCAGTAATTATCAAAGTGTCAAGATCGTAAAATGTTGAAATGTGGGACATAATATACCCTCCCGAGATCTCAATCCGACGCAGATTTATGCTTGCGTCATCCCAGATGTTTCAAATACACATTCGACTCTATATGACCCTATTTCCAATTTACCAAACATTTAACAGGTACGCTTGCGTCTATTCCAGCGCAGCGTACCTATCGTTCAAACCGTCACCCTTGAGTCCGTGGATGCCATAGAAATCAATGGGAGTCTGAAAACACAGAAAGGTTATATTTGATGCTGCAAGATGTTGAAGCATATTAAATAATAAAAGTAAATTGGAAACTTTATTAAAATTCTATACTCTTTCTAAATCAAACAATATTATTGCTCCAAATTTGGTGACATCAGCCAATCAAATTTAAATATACATTGTATAGTATCACTAACGAATAAAATTGCTCGATACTTTTGTCATTGATCACCCATCAGAACTTGTAAGTGCTATCTGTTACATTGTGTATTATACTTTGAAAGTATGTATATGTGTAATTAGTATTAAAGATAAACATTGATGCTGACAGTAGGACACACAATGTAATATTTTAGACAATGATTTTAAAATTTGAATGGTGTTTGATTCAATATAATCTTAAGCTGAAAGCTTAAAGGGATAGCCCACAAAACATTAAACTATGATTCAGATACAGCAGAAATTAAAATCACCTCTTTACTGTCATGCTATTTTTAGTGTATTTTTTCCATCTCTTGAATTTCATTTTCATTAAGAAATGTCATCTTATATGCCAGCCGATTTTATAACACCTGTGTAGGGGTGGTTTTTAAAACTAGATTGCAATCCAGAGGGGTTACACAGGTACAGAGAAAAAACTGGCCCAGCTCTTAAAATATCCATTGATTGTAAATAAATACATATGATACCCTGATGATATTTTATATTTACAATTATTCCTGCTCAGAATAATAATACATTTACACTATATACATATATTGGTATAAATAAACACAGAGACATGAAAGAAAACATTGTTTAGAACAAAAAGAGGAATTTAGGGACATGTAAAAATGTTTTCAAAAGATTTCTGATATAACACACACACACACATATATATATATATATATATATATATATATATATATATATATATATATATATATATTACACACACACACGTATGTGCAAAGATATATGTACAAATTCTAGCATTAATAATCATTTATAAAAAAAATACATGAGATAAAAGCATATCATGACTTCTAGAAATACAAATACACATTAATTTATGTGAAAGTATCATATAACAAATAAATAATTTTCTATGAGATATTGTTTGTTGAGGTATAAATCAAGCTATTTCTTGGACATTAACAGATGAGAAATAAAAGATTAGCTTTAGAGAAATGTGCTTGTTCATGGACAGTAATGAAATGGTATAAATAAAGTTGGGAAAAACCTGAATAACCGTGACATCGATGACTGTTAGTTAACAACAGTCCGATGCTCATCGCACCGTACTTGACGCACATGTTTTTTACTTGGTTTTTTTATAAATAAGGGCATTGTATGTGGATCCGCTGCAGCAATGTCTGGCGAGTATATTGACGCTTGAGAATGCACTGAGATATTATTTGATAAATAAGACCCCATATGTTTTACGATTGTAAAAAAAAACTGTTAAATGTAAATAACTTTTGGTATGTTTTATCAAATGTCCTGAGAATTTTAGAATATGTTTGAATAGATAGATTGATGTATTGTGGGATGTTTTGGGGAAATTGGTTAACATCTAAGTTAATTTTTTTACATTAAGCCACATTATGCTTCCCAAAAAGCAACCTTAATGTCACTCATTTGCCTTGTGGGAAACCAAAATCCATGAAACTTCTAGGATAGGTTTGGAAAGTGAAAAACTGAGTTTGTGCCAAGTTTCAAGACAATTGATTGATGCTTAAGTGAATTTTGATACATTAGGCTCTTTTTACATTAAGCTGCTCACATTAAATGTTTTAGTATTGTAAAAAATAGATAAATGTGAATAACTTTTGGTATGTTTATCAAATGTCCTGAAATGTTCAGAATATGTTTGAATAAATAGATTAATGTATTGTGGTAAGTTTGGGGGAAATTGGTTAACATTTAAGTTCAATTTTGTACGTTAAGCCACATTTAGCTCCCCAAAAAGCAACCTTAATGTCACTCATTTGCCTTGTGGGAAACCAAAATCCATGAAACTTCTAGGATAGGTTTGGAAAAAGACAAACTGAGTGTGTTCCAAGTTTCAAGGCAATTGATTGATGGTTAGGTAAATTTTGGTACATTAAGCTCTTTTTACATTAAGCTGCTCACATTAAATGTTTTAGGATTGTAAAAAAATTGTTAAATGTAAATAACTTTTGGTATGTTTTATCAAATGTCCTGAAATATTCAGAATATGTTTGAATAAATAGATTAATGTATTGTGGGAAGTTTGGGGGAAATTGATTAACATCTAAGTTGAATTTTGTACGTTAGGCCACATTAAGCTCCCCAAAAAACAAGCTTAATGTCACTCATTTGCCTTGTGGGAAACCAAAATCCATGAAACTTCTAGGATAGGTTTGGAAAGTGAAAAACTGAGTTATTGCCAAGTTTCAAGGCAATTGATTGATGGTTAGGTGAATTTTGGTACATTAAGCTTCTTTTACATTAAGCTGCTCACATTAAATTTTTTAGGATTGTAAAAAAATAGTTAAATGTGAATAACTTTTAGTATGTTTTATCAAATGTCCTGAAATTTTCAGAATATGTTTGAATAGATAGATTAATGTATTGTGGTAAGTTTGGGGGAAATTGGTTAAAATCTAAGTTCAATTTTGTACGTTAAGCCACATTAAGCTCCCCAAAAAACAAGCTTACTGTCACTCATTTGCCTTATGGAAAACCAAAATCCATGAAACTTCTTAGATAGGCTTTAATAGTGGAAATCTTGATTTGTGCAAAAATATGCAGCAATTTATTAACATTTGGCCACTTTTTTTACTCATTAAGCTCCCCAAAAAACAAGCTTAATGTCACTCATTTGCCTTGTGGGAAACCAAAATCCATGAAACTTCTAGGATAGGGTTGGAAAGTAAAAAACTGAGTTTGTGCCAAGTTTCATGGCAAGTAATTGAAGTTTTGGTAAATTTTGGTACATTAAGCTCTTTTTACATTAAGCTGCTCACATATAGGCCCATATTTATCAAGCTCCGTACGGAGCTTGAAGGGCCGTGTTTATGGCGAGTCTTCAGACTTGCCAGAAACACAAGTTATGAAGCAGCGGTCACAAAGACCGCTGCTCTATAACCTGTCCGTCTGCTCTGAGCAGGCGGACAGACATCGCCGGAAATCAACCCGATCGAGTACGATCGGGTTGATTGACACCCCTCTGCTGGCGGCCCATTGGCCACGAGTCTGAAGAGGGCGGCGTTGCACTAGCAGCTCTTGTGACCTGCTGGTGCAATGCTGAATACGGAGAGCGTATTGCTCTCCGTATTCAGCGAGGTCTGGTGGACCTGATCCGCACTGTCGGATCAGGTCCGCCAGACCTTGATAAATAGAGGCCTAAAAGTTTTAGGACTATAAAAAAAATTGTTAAATGCGAATAACTTTTGGTATGTTTCATCAAATTCCCTGAGTATGTATTTCAGAATATGTTTGAATAGATAGATTAATTTGTTGTGAGAAGTTTGGGGGAAATTGGTTAAGATCTAAGTTCAATTTTGTATGTTAAAGGGACAGTCTACACCAGAATTTTTATTGTTTTAAAAGAGAGATAATCCCTTTATTACCCATTCCCCAGTTTTGCATAACCAACACAGTTATAATAATATACTTTTAATCTCTGTGATTATCTTGTATCTAAGCCTCTGCAAACTGCCCCTTTTTTCAGTTCTTTTGACAGACTTGCAGTCTAGCCAATCAGTGCCTGCTCCCAGATAACTTCTCGTGCACGAGCACAGTGTTATCTATATGAAATACGTGAACTAACACCCTCTAGTGGTGAAAAACTGTTAAAATGCAATCTGAAAGAGGTGGGCTTCAAGGTCTAAGAAATTAGCATATGAACCTCCTAGGTTAAGCTTTCAACTAAGAATACCAAATACTAAATTCCATGAAACTTCTTGGATAGGCTTGGATAGTGGAAATCTTAGGTTGTGCAAAATTATGCAGCAATTTATTACCATTTGGCCACTTTTTTACTTATTAAGATACATTAAGCCATTTTCACATTAAATGTTTTAGGATGTCCCCTATTATTACACAAAGAGGTTTTCCTTTTAATATTTGTTGCCCAAGGTTGTATGTCTCATATGTTTTAGACTTTATTCTAAAAGGTTGCAGTTACATTTGGCTAGATTACGAGTCTTGCGTTAGACTTAAAAAGCAGCGTTAAGGGGTCCCAACGCTGCTTTTTAACGCCCGCTGGTATTACGAGTCAGGCAGGTACAGGTGTACCGCTCACTTTTTTCCGCAATTTTATCATACCGCAAATCCCCTTACGTCAATTGCCTATCCTATCTTTTTAATGGGATTTTCCTAACACCGGTATTAAGATCGCTGGAAAAAGTGAGCGGTACACCCTCTCCTGGCAAGACTCCTACCGCATTTAAAAGTCAGTAGTTAAGAGTTTTATGGGCTAACGCTGGAACATAAAGCTCTTAACTAAAGTGCTAAAAAGTACACTAACACCCATAAACTACCTATTAACCCCTAAACCAAGCCCCCTCCCACATCGCAAACACTATAATAAAATTATTTAACCCCTAATCTGCCGACCGGACATTGCCGCCACTGTAGTAAATATATTAACCCCTAAACCGCCGCACTCCCGCCTTGAAAACACTAGTTACATTTTATTATCCCCTAATCTGCTGTCCCTAACATCGCCGACACCTACCTACATTTATTAATCCCTAATCTGCCATCCACAACGTCGCTGCTACTATATTAAATGTATTAACCCCTAAACCTAAGTCTAACCCTAACCCTAACACCCCCCCTAACTTAAATATAATTTAAATAAATCTAAATAAATTTACTATTATTAAATAAATTATTCCTATTTAAAACTAAATACTTACCTATAAAATAAACCCTAAGATAGCTACAATATAACTAATAGTTACATTTGTATCTATCTCAGGATTTATTTTTATTTTATAGGCAAGTTTGTATTTATTTTAACTAGGTACAATAGTTATTAAATAGTTATTAACTATTTAATAGCTACCTAGTTAAAATAAGTACAAATTTACCTGTAAAATAAACCCTAACCTACATTACAATTACACCTAACACTACACTATCATTAAATTAATTACTAAACTACCTACAATTAATTACAAGTAAATTAAATAAACTAAATTACGAAAAAAACAAACACTAAATTACAGAAAATAAAAAAGAAATTACAAATTTTTAAACTAATTACACCAAATCTAATCCCCCTAATAAAATAAAAAGCCCCCCAAAATAAAAAAAATCCCTACCCTATACTAAATTACAAATAGCCCTTAAAAGGGCTTTTTGCAGGGCATTGCCCCAAAGTAATCAGCTCTTTTACCTGTAAAAAAAAATACAATACCCCCCCAACATTAAAACTCACCACCCACACACCCAACCCTACTCTAAAACCCACCCAATCCCCCTTAATAAAACCTAACACTACCCCCTTGAAGATCACCCTACCTTGAGCCGTCTTCACCCAGCCGGGCACAAGTGGAAGAAGTCTTCATTCAATCTGGCCAAAAGAGGACATCCAGACGGGCAGAAGGCTTCATCCAGGTGGCATCTTCTATCTTCTTCCATCCGGAACGGAGCGGGACCATCTTGAAGACATCCGATGCGGAGCATCCTCTTCCATCCGACGGCTACTGAAGAATGAAGGTTCCTTTAAGTGACATTATCCAAGATGGCGTCCCTTCAATTCTGATTGGATGATAGAATCCTATCAATCGGAATTAAGGTAGGAAAAATCCTATTGGCTGATGCAATCAGCCAATAGGATTGAAGTTCAATCATATTGGCTGATCCAATTAGCCAATAGGATTGAGCTTGCATTCTATTGACTGATTGGAACAGCCAATAGGATGCAAGATCAATCTTATTGGCTGATTGCATCAGCCAATAGGATTTTTCCTACCTTAATTCCGATTGGCTGATAGGATTCTATCAGCCAATCGGAAATTGAAGGAACGCCATCTTGGATGACGTCACTTAAAGGAACCTTCATTCTTCAGTCGCCGTCGGATGGAAGAGGATGCTCCACGTCGGATGTCTTCAAGATAGACCCGCTCCGCTCTGGATGGAAGAAGATAGAAGATGCCGCCTGGATGAAGACTTCTGCTGGTCTGGATGTCCTCTTCTGGCCGGATCGGATGAAGACTTCTGCCAGTCTGGAGGTCCACTTGTGCCCAGCTGGGTGAAGACGGCTCAAGGTAGGGTGATCTTCAAGGGGGTAGTGTTAGGTTTTAATAAGGGGGGATTGGGTGGGTTTTAGAGTAGGGTTGGGTGTGTGGGTGGGGGGTTTTAATGTTGGGGGGGTATTGTATTTTTTTTTACAGATAAAAAGAGCTGATTACTTTGGGGCAATGCCCCGCAAAAAGCCGTTTTAAGGGCTATTTGTAATTTAGTATAGGGTAGGGAATTATTTTATTTTGGGGGGCTTTTTTATTTTATTAGGATTAGGTGTAATTAGTTTAAAAATTTGTAATTTCTTTTTTATTTTCTGTAATTTAGTGTTTGTTTTTTTCCGTAATTTAGTTTATTTAATTTAATTGTAATTACTTGTAGGTAGTTTAGGTAATTAATTTAATGATAGTGTAGTGTTAGGTGTAATTGTAATATAGGTTAGGGTTTATTTTACAGGTAAATTTGTACTTATTTTAACTAGGTAGTTAATAAATAGTTAATGACTATTTAATAACTATTGTACCTAGTTAAATAAATACAAACTTGCCTGTAAAATAAAAATAAACCCTAAGATGGCTACAATGTAACTATTAGCTATATTGTAGCTAGCTTAGGGCTTATATAGGTAAGTATTTAGTTTTAAATAGGAATAATTTAATTATGGTAAATTTATTTAGATGTATTTAAATTATATTTAAGTTAGGGGGTGTCAGGGTTAGGTTTAGACTTAGATTTAGGGGTTAATACATTTAATATAGTTGTGGCAACATTGGGGGGGGGCAGATTAGGGGTTAATACATATAATGTAGGTGGCGGCAGTGTCCGGAGCGACAGATTAGGGGTTAATAATAAAATGCAGGTGGCGACGATGTCAGAGTCAGCAGATTAGGGGTTAATAAGTGTAAGATTAGGGGTGTTTAGACTCAGGGTTCATGTTAGGGTATTAGGTGTAGACATAAATTTTCTTTCGGCTTGAAGAAAACTCGTAATACCAGCGTTGTCTTAAGTGAGCGGTAAGAAAAAAAGGCTTGTTAGCACTGCACACCATTAACGACAAAAACTCGTAATCTAGCCGATTGTTTCTAAATAGTTTTACTGTTTTTAAATGTCTTTACAGTAAAAAAAAAAAAAGGAAATGGAGGCTTTATTCATTTATTTTGTTTGCTTGCATATTCTTTCATTGAGCATACCAAAATGCGTACCCACTACCTTACATTATCCTTTTTAAAAACGCCATACCTAAAGGACAGTTTATTATGATTAGAAGGAACTGTACTGTATTTGAAACATGCTAATGCTCTGAAAGATAGACTTCTTTGTAAGGAATATAGTGAACTGTCAGTGGAGGAGAGTATGCAAGAAGTACTCAATATGGAGAGGTCAGAACTTCTGAGAGATAGGATTAGTAAAGGAAACAATAGAGAGGGAGATGTTTCGACTTTTTCAACTCAATACAATTGACAATACAATAAGATTTGTGGCATAGTTAGAAAGTATCTTCCACTTTTGAAAAAAGATCCCAAATGAACAAGTTCAATTAAACATGGTGCGAGATTTGTTTCTAGGAAAACTAAAACCTTAGGTAATATTCTAAAAAGAGATTTTGCTGAAAAAAAGGAACACGGCCCCTAAAATGAATTAGATCTCACAGAAACCACGCTGTTTCAAGTGTGGAGGGCGCCCTTGCAAAAGTTGCAGACATGTTATAGTTGGTAATTTTGGTAATTGCAATACCAGCTAAGTCATCTATTTGACTATCTGTAACAAATGTTCAAATCAATATACCGGTAGAACAATGCTTCCTGTAAAAGATTGCATACAGGAACATTTGCTATCCTTGGAATTGAAATTAAAAAAAAACCCATAGCTAAACATTTTGCCACTCACAGAATAGGGGGCATTTGTAATGATGACAACATACTATTTGTGCAGAATTTATTGAAATTCCAAGTAATAGACATTGTCCCCAAAAGAATTACAGGAGTCGACAGTGGATACTTAATAAAAAAATGTATTTTGGATATATCATTTAAAAACAGAGAGAAACAAAATGGGATTAATGAAATATCAGATATCAAATTATTTACTAATTAATTATGGAATGTGATTACAGGCAAGGTATAAATCCTGTGTTCCTCTCTTTCTTTTCCTATATGTGATGTTGTGAGGTTGGAAGTCGGTGACATACATTTTACACTAATTTTGCATAAATATTGTACTGATATCTTATACAACATTCTATTTCTGAGTAATATGCTACTGAGAGATATAGCACTAAAACACAACCACTATTTAACTAATGTTTCAATATTCAGGTTCTTATATTCCCATAAAAAATAATAAAAATAAATAAAAATAGATAAAAGTAATAATAAAAACAGCTATTACCATAAATGATTACAATGTATTCTTGCTACTGTTTTTTTCAGATCTACAAAAAAGATCTATGACATCATGCATGTAATAAGTAATGAGTGTGAATTTTTTATTTAACTTCATTTCTTTTAAGATTTTTTTTAAATTTTAAATATTTTATGGTAATAATGATGTTTAATTGAAACTACTTCTATATAAAATGTATACATTTTGTAACAATGTATAGAAGGCTTTTTATGGAAGTCAAAGCTGTGTCACTAACATTTATATTGAAGTTTTTTTACCTGCAGAGAAAGTGTTAATGATTTAGCCTATTTAAAGGATTCTAGGGAACAGCTGTGTATCCCTGATGAAGTGCGGTATGGGCAGGAAACTCGTTGGTTGAATGCTGTTTGACACTGTTGGTGATGTTAAAACCTCTATTTTACTGTAACTACATGAATAAAAGATGAACCAGTTCAGCTTTGCAATACCTGAATGGATCTCATTAGGCATTCTAAACATTCTAGTGCTTCTCTTGCCTCTTAAGAAATCTGTCCTCCCTCTGTTTCCTCAATACAAGACAGTACTTCAGATTTCGCTGCAGGATTTAAATTGTGTGCTCTGCAGTTGTGGAGGCTATGGGGTCTATTTATCAAATGTCTGTCGGACCTGATCCTAGAGTGTGGATCAGGTCCGACAGACATTACTGAATGCGGAGAGCAATACGCTCTCCATATTTAGCATTGCACCAGCAGCTCTTGTGAGCTGCTGGTGCAACGCCACCCCCTGCAGACTCACGGCCAATCAGCCAACAGCAGGGGGGTGTCAATCAACCCGATCGTACTCGATCGGGTTGAATTGTGGTGATCTCTGTCCGCCTCATCAGAGCAGATGGACAGGGTTATGAAGCAGCGGTTTAGACCGCTGCTTCATAACTGCTGTTTCTGGAAGATCTGAAGACTCGCCAGAAACACGGGCCCTCAAGCTCAATTCGGGAACTTGATAAATGGGCCTCTATGCCTCCTCCAAGTATGAGCAATTTTATGTTCTACTTTTCAGTATTTTTACCAGTTCAGCTTTACAATTCCTAAATTAATCACATTAGGCATTCTAACAGTCTAATGCTGCTCTTGCCTCTAATGGAATCTGTCCTTCATCTGTTTCAGATTTTGCTTCAGTATTCAAGATTGTGGCTGCCTTGTAGCTGTGGCAGCTATGCCTCCTTCAAATTTGCGCACATTTTTTATGTCTGAAAGTCATCCTAAAGTTACAATATCAGGTTTGCATGCTCTTATAGTTTTCAGACTCAGACACCTCAGGTTGTTTTCTGATGGTGAGTTTTTTTATGATGATCAAGGGTTTTTACCTGACCCAGAGTCTACCCTCCCTCTCTTATATTTGAGCGTGAACATCTTAGTTCTTTGTTAAAGAGTTTTTATGCACTTTAGGCATCCAATACCCTAAATAATCTCAGGAAAAACCTTCCAAACAACTGGGTTTGATTTTTAAACCTTCTGCTGAGTCATAAGAGGGTTTTTTTACCTGTTCCTGAAGCTCTTGTTAAAATAATTTTCAGGGAATAAGCCAAACCTGGTCTTCTCTTTTAATCTGTCCTTAATAGGATGTTTCCTTTACAGACTTCTAATGTAAAGCTTTTGGAAACGTTTCCAGTGGTGGATAGTGATATTCGCTTTAGCCAAACACACTACTATTCTCTTCAAGCAGAGGTTTTTAAAGTCTTACACAGTGGGCCTCTCCTTTGGCAAAACATTCAAGATTAGACCTCCCGCCATAGATGTTTACATTTTGCAAGTAAAGTGCTTTGAAATGCTTTTAGTTATATCAATTACATAATATTTTTGTGCACATGTTCATTTTCGACATTGCTTTTATGAGGCAATCAGTGCTAGCAGGCTTGATAGAGACACATTCCACTAAATTGTATTATCAATAAAGGTAAAACATAGCTTTTATTTAAACTTATTAAAAGAAAATGGGGTGATAGTCATTGCAATTCATACACACAATTGCCATTCAAACCATATTAAAAACACATTGTCACAGCCTAGTTAGAATAATCTGGTGCAGAGGTGATATTATTGCTATATACTGAGATTCTGTGAGTTGAATCAGTCACATAGGTGAATCAAAAGAATCTATGCCAACAACTAAGCTCCTTCAATCCGGGAGCTAAACTTAGTTTTATCGCTTTGTAAACATCAAACTGCTGCTATGTATGAGGTTCTAGGCTGTTAGACCAGCAATTTAAAACATGGAGATAAACTCCATTAGAGGTGACATTCTAGATATCTTAAGACATGTTTAACCTCTTTTAGGTTACTGGATGAACAAATAACAAAATTTTTATATCAAAATAATAATAAAGGTGTCACAATTTGATTGCTTATAAGTATATGTACTGTATTTATATAACTAAAATAAGTTATCCTATAACTTCAGCCAGGGCTTGTAATGTGTTTATGGCATGCCATAATAAGGGATAGCTACCTTCCCTGCCCACTCTGGAAGGGGACTGATAAGAAACCTGACCTCTGGGAATTATTTTTATTTAATTGTAATTTTAGCAAAATAATATTTTGTACATGGGAAGCTGAGTATAACAGCAGAAAAGACTATCTTCTTTTCATTGTCAAGCTCCCTTCAGACAGATATCTAAGCTGGTATAGTATTAGGTTCTGTTATATTCTCTTCTATTTTTTTTAACTGTTTTGCTTTTGCATATCTGTGTTTGTTAAATCTTTTCTCTTATAAATGCACTTTTTGCTCATGATGTGCTCAAATGTTCTTTTATTACATTTTTGCATTGGTCTATATTTGAACCACATTACCCAAGAAACTGGTAATAAAAGTACAGTGTATTTAGATTATTTTTTTGTCAAATTGTGTTTTGGGATTTTTAATCTGTTAGTCTGGGTTTTTCTTTAGGATTTTCTTAAAATTTCTCATATAATAATCTTAAAGTGGTGGCAGCAGAGATAGTTTAGTGTATGTGTCATTAAAGGGGATTTTGGTCATTTTTCTGGGTCTAATATATTATAGCATTAACCTTTGAATCAACTGAACTAAATTACAGGCTTGCTTGGAGTGGCTAGACTGACAAACTGGTAAAGGTGGACAGGGTCTGTTAACCCTTTCTGTGACACACTGGTCAATTTTGAAGAGTTGGTAAAACCCTGTACGTCACAGTAACAATGAGAAAAGTGAATTTGCACATAATTCATGATTCAGCATTGATTATGCTACCTGATTTACATATGAGTGTCTACCAATTTTATGAAACCACAGAAAATAAACCAGTTTATCGCATTCACACTCTATACTTCTCAAAGTTATTTGCTTCGTCATCTTAACATAAGTAAGCATATCACAAAATGCACACTGATTTATTACACAACACATAAAGTTGTCCTCTCGTGTGTGGCAGTGGCATCACTAGGGGGGTGCAGACCGCACCCGGGTGACACCCTCCAGGGTACATTTTTTAATTTTATTGAAATTCAAAGAATTACAATGTAGAGATGCATATATTTTTTATTAGAGAGACCAGCAGTTGTGAGCATTAGTGGGACTGGGGAAGTTGTAGACACACTAAATTTTTTGCCCCTTAAACCCGCGCCACAATTTCTACAAATAGTTTTCCCGGCTGCTTTTGCTCATTTTTACTTTGCTCCTCCCCTGCCCAATTTCACTGTGAATGTTATGGGTGTGCCGTGGGGCTTGCAAAGTTGCGCGGCTAGCCAAAACCTGCCTGCCTATCTGTGCTCACTGCTCAGTGATGTGTGGAGCAGTGGAGTCACTCACTGCTGTGCTGTCTCTCTAAACGGGAACTTGGAAATCATGAGGGGAATGCCTGGAAGGAGCCACGTATGATGCCCACCAGAACGGTACAGTTACGGTACACTAAGTGCACACTGAAGAGGTAGTAGGGGAGGGCAGGCGGGGTCTGTGGGTGGGCAGAGTGTAGAGGAGATTGGCCATAAGAAGAGGTAGGCATGTGGCCCAGAGAGTCAGAGAGCAGAATTTTCATAGTTTGCGCACCTAAACCTTTTCTTTAGTGATTTATTTTTAGAGTGTACTGTTTATCTTTCATTTGATGCTCTGCTGAGCCAGGGAGCAGCTCTAGACATGAGCTTTATAATTAATGCAGTGCAGTTTAAATATTTTATATGTGTGTGTGTCTGAGTTTTTGTGCGTGTGTGTGTTTTTGTGCTTGTGCGTGTGAGTGTTTTTGTGCTTGTGCGTGTGAGTGTTTTTGTGCGTGTACGTGTGAGTGTTTTTGTGCGTGTGTGTGTGCCTGAGTGTTTTGTATGTGTGTGTGTCTGTCAGTGTTTTTGTGTGTGTGTCTAAGTGTTTGTGTGTGCCTGAGTGTGTTTTGTGTGTGTGTGTCTGAGTTTGTTTCTGAGTGTTTGTGTGTGCATCTGAGTGTGTTTTTATGTGTGAGTGTTTGTATGTGTGTGTGCCTGTGTTTTTGTGTTTGTGTGTGTGTGTGTCTTTCTGTCCATTGGAGAAGTTTGCCTTTTCTATGAAATACTCTTCTTGCAGTAAAAAAAAAATAATTACTGGGGTGTGGAGGGGGTGACACCATAACTTACTGCACCGGGCGACACCAACCCTAGTGACGCCACTAGTGTGTGGTTGCCTTAATACAAACTACACAGTACTAAATAAAGAGATGCCATACAACATTATGCAGCATTGTGTAAACCATGGGGTAGTGTTACTCTAAATCATGCACAGCTGTGGGTAGTGGGAGGAAATTGTGGTAGAAGTTGCAATGATGGTGCACAAATGTGTTTAGAGTGCAGGAAGAACAGTGGATGGGTACAAAGCCACTGAGTTTAAGGTGGTGCGATTTGTGTAACATGGGTGACTAAGGGGATATAAATCAATATACAAATGACTACTTTTCATAATCTGACTAAATGTGGTGCCTAAGTGCTCTATTTTAGCCCCTTAGGTACCAGTGACTGTTTAAAGAGTTGTAGAGCAGTGGTACTTGCCAAAGGTAACAAGCCAGACTATTTCTGGATGTCTCACAAGTGAAGCAACACAGAAACAGCCCCTTGGAGGAATTCCCAGGCAAGCCATCACAGGGATATCATGCCCCAGCAATTAATGGCCCACTACTGCCAATGAAAAAGTTATTGTAGCTGCCTATATTTCTCTTCTGTTACTGTTAATGGCAGGTAAATACTTTTGCAGAGATACACTGAGAAAGAAAGGCACAAATTAAAGTTTTAGGAATAGCTACCCTTTCTAAATGCATGTACCTGATAATAGATCATACACTGCTACCCTGTAAGGGTTTTGACTGTGAACTTCCGGCTGGGGGCGGAGCAAGCAGGTGGCTGCAGCTTCATGTCTCTGTGTTTGAGACCTGTTCCATTCTCCCACTTTTCGTAGCATTCCTTGGCCAGCCTGTGTGTGCTGGGCACGGACACAAGATCCTTGGATCACGGCTGGAAGTCTCTACTCTGGCTACAAACCAGCTTGGTGGCTAAAGCACTCCTAATATACCTGACCGGATAGTCGCCTACCTTGCTGCCCACAGTATCTGACCTGCTGGCTAGCTAAAACACACTTCCTAATACACATGACAGGGTCGTCACCTTCTTTGTCTTATAGGGCACCAGACCTTCGGACACTTATCCTGTGGGGGCTATAAGACTACTGATATTAAGGCTCACAGTCTGCATCTAGAAGCCGAAGTGCAGCTATTTAGCTACCACAGTTTCCTGTTAAGATAGACGGGCAAATCCCACGGCCCTCTTAACTGACGCCCCAGAAACAACACTATTGAGCAGTGGTTGCCTTTACGTCAGACCTGTGTGTGTTAGCATATGTCCAGTCTGTCTGCTTTTTGGTCCTGCTTATCATCGGAATCACTGATACCCCACTACTGGTGCTCAAGTACCAACTCTTACACTTACTAGTCCCAGAGCCTCTGCCAGAATATCTCTATACAGAGTCCTTCTAAATATGGCCTGCTAACAGAGGGATGGGGGAATCCCACGGCCCTCTGCTATCCTGTTCCTCAGGATCGAGCCATCTACTTCTCTTACCTGACTTTCAGCAGTAACAAGAATCCCACTGCAATTCTACATAAACTACGGAGCTTGAGTGGACTGTGGCTAGTGGCATCCATGATAGCTGGCATCGCTTCCTCGTCGGATCCTGGTCTCTTGGAGATGTCGTGTTTCAGAGGAGATGGATGCAATGAAGGGATGCCACACTAGCTTCGGATCTTGTGCTCATGGATAGAGCCTCCTTACTAGACCGGCTTGAACATCTGCTCTTCGTGTCAGGAAAGATTACCCTTCTGTTAGTGGGAGAGAGATGGCTAAAACCTTGTGGCTGCTACAAGGCCCCTCACGATCATTGCATAAGTAGTATTCATTGGTATAAAGTGGCAGCCAAGTAGCCGGATCTCCTCTGGGCAAAAACGTGATGCCTGTGTGGCTCGATTGGACGCTGCACGAATCTAAGGTACTATACCTTAAGGTTGACTTTGGATTCCCAAAAAGGGCTAACAAGCCTGGACAGCTAAGACAAGGCTGATAAACTGTGATAGATAGGTTCCTGTAGACTTGCAATATATGTAATAGCTAGAATTTTACTGGACTTAAATGTTGTATGTTAACATTCATTATAGTATGTGGCTCAGTAACATACAAAAAATTGCAACATTTTGTTGGATTACTAAAAATTGCAACGTTTTGTTGGATGTAGTTTTCTGGCAACAAATATAACTACTATAGGAAAGCAGTACATCCATGAACAACGATATAGTATTGACAACAGACTAATCTAGCTAAGTACATTTATGTTACAAAAGTCTGACTGATTTCAAGGGTTGTATGTTATCACTTCTTCTGTGCCCTGATCTTTTCTGTTACGTTCTAGATTTAGATACTGGCCAGAACGTATTACACATGGTGCTATATCAAACTGAAAGCTATATTTTGTGTCACCACACTTATGCACAAAGATATTTAAGGTATCCTTAGCTTAATATAAGATCACTCACAACTGTGTAAGGTTGTTTTTTTTGTATTTTTCTTATTATTGTTTTTGCCTCTCTGGCATGTATTTGAGGTTTTTCTTATTTGTATTTATATAATTTCACTTGCCAGAGAAGACATGTCCTGAATTTACTTGGTATACCTCTACATAATTATTCCTTTATTTTTCAGGTCTTGTAATATAATTGGCATATATCCTATAGATCACCAGGGTCTCTTTTACAATAAGAAAATGTGTTGGTTTTATATATTGCAATTGCAATTTATCTCACATCTTACTATACTATATCAATATTTTAGTTTTGCGACGATTTGTCGCTCTACTCACTGTTTACTGCTTTTCTTGATAGGGTTCATGGACAGACATATATCCCATACTACAGGTTCCTTTCCCAGTATGCCTCCTAAACAAAGGGAAAGAAAATGTAACAACAATTCTGAACCTTCAAGAGCGGGGGGCTTTTAATACCAAAAAATTAAGTTGGAAATCTCTAGCTTGACTAATGAAGTTAGGCAGTTTTCATCTAGACTAACTGAAGTTGAAACAAGAGTGTCTGAATTGGAGGATAGGTTGAACCTACAAGACCCTATCTCCATAGCACATAACAATACTCTCCCTACTACAGGCCAGAATTGAGGACCTGGAGGATCGCTTTACTGGCCTACCTGAAACATCTGAATTCCAGGATTTAATGTCTTTTGTATCTTCTACTCTGCCCCAGGTACTGCAGATCCCCTCCCCTCCACACCCTTTCCAGATAGAAAGAGCCCATAGAATAGGCCCCATGCAAACAAATTCAGAAGATGTTAAGCCAAAACCGATCATATTTAAATTTGCAAATTTTCAAGATAAGATCCTATACCTTAAATAAGGGGTGGGCAAGAAGTAGATTGCAATCTACCAGTAGACCGCAAGTGAATTCTGAGGCGACCGTCTGTAAGATTTCAAAAGTCTTCATATTAAGAGATAGATTTCTCACACATCTACGGCGGCAAAGCTCTTCACTCAGAATCTAGAATTCTAGATAGAATCTAGATTCTGAGTGAAGAGCCTCTCCACCATAGATGTATGAGAAATCTCTCTCTTATGCAGACTTTTGAAATTGTCTATGACTTGTTATGGGCACTGTATTTCAGCATGCGCAACACAGCTGTAGCTGAACTCGCTGCCCCAGCTTTAGTTACAGGACCTTCCCCCTAATCAACCTGACATGGCGTCCAGCCAATAAAATTACATTGTAGAATGAGCCTGGAGCCATCTTGATTGTGAGACTACTTATCATACGCAGGCACTGTACACAGATAAGGTTGCTTGATGGTCCTAGCGTGACGTAAAGAGAAAGACAGTAAGTAAAGACAGACGCCTAGATTATGAGTCTTGCGTTAGCCTTAAAAAGCAGCGTTGAGGGGCCCCAACGCTGCTTTAACGCCCGCTGGTATTACGAGTCTGGCAGGTACAGGTGTACCACTCACTTTTTCTCCGTGACTCCAGCATACCGCAAATCCCCTTACGTTAATTGCGTATCCTATCTTTTTAATGTGATTTTCCTAACGCTGGTATTACGAGTCTTGGAGAAGTGAGCGGTACAGCCTCTCCTGTCAAGACTCCTACCGCATTTAAAAGTCAGTAGTTAAGAGTTTTATGGTCTAACGCCGTAACTAAACTAAAACTAACTAAACTTAACTAAAGTGCTAAAAAGTACACTAACACCCATAAACTACCTATTAACCCCTAATCCGAGCCCCCCCCCCACATTGCAAACACTTAACTAAAGTTTTTAACCCCTAATCTGCCGACCGGACATCGCCCCCACTTAAATAAATGTATTAACCCCTAAACCGCCGCACTCCCGCCTCACATACACTAGTTAAATTTTAGTAACCTTTAATCTGTTGTCCCTAACATCGCCGACACCTACCTACATTTATTAACCCCTAATCTGCCGCCCACAACGTCGCCGACACTATACTAAATTTATTAACCCCTAAACCTAAGTCTAAACCTAACCCTAACACCCCCCTAACTTAAACATAATTTAAATAAAACAACTACAATTAACTAAATTATTCCTATTTAAAACTAAATACTTACCTATAAATAAACCCTAAGCTAGCTACAATATAACTAATAGTTACATTATAGCCAGCTTAGGATTTATTTTTATTTTACAAGCAAGTTTGTATTTATTTTAACTAGGTACAATAGTTATTAAATAGTTATTAACTATTTAATAGTTAAAATAAGTACAAATTTACCTGTAAAATAAACCCAACCTAAGTTACAATTACACCTAACACTACACTATAATTAAATTAATTCCCTAAACTAACTACAATTAAATAAAATAAAATAAATTACAAAAAAACAAACACTAAATTACAGAAAATAAATTTTAAACTAATTACACCTACTCTAATCCCCCTAATAAAATAAAAAATCCCCCCAAAATAATAAAATTCCCTACCCTATACTAAATTACAAATAGCCCTTAAAAGGACGTTTTGCGGGGCATTGCCCCAAAGTAATCAGCTCTTTTACCTGTAAAAAAAAAATACAATAACCCCCCAACATTAAAACCCACACACCCAACCCTACTCTAAAACCCACCCAATCCCCCCTTAATAAAGCCTAACACTAACCCCTTGAAGATCACCCTACCTTGAGACGTCTTCACCCAGCCGGGCACAAGTGGACCTCCAGAGGGGCAGAAGTCTTTATCCGATCCGGGCAGAAGAGGACATCCAGACGGGAAGAAGTCTTCATCCAGCCGGCATCTTCTATCTTCATCCATCCGGAGCGGAGCGGCTCCATCTTCAAGACATCCGACGCGGAGCATCCTCTTTTTCCAACGACTCCCAATGAATGAAGGTTCCTTTAAATGATGTCATCCAAGATGGCGTCCCTTGAATTCCGATTGGCTGATAGGATCTACTAATCCAAGATGACAGAATCCCTTAATTTCGTATCTTGGAATGTGGACGGCATAACCTCTCCAATTAAAAGAAAGGCCATAATTAAACAGTTGGGTAAACTCAAACCAGATATTGCCTGCATACAAGAAATCCATCTCAAAGTGGCAGAAACTGCCAAACTCAACTCTAGATGGGTTGGAGAGGTTATTGCCGCCCCACATGATTTCTGAAAGAGAGGTGTAGCAATTCTCCCTATCATACAAGATTGAGGCTAGTCACTTAGATCCAGATGAAGATTCCAAATTCTAGAGGGTATAGTTAGTAAGGTACGGTTTATCCTCTGTAATATTTATGGCCCAAATATTGTAGACAGGGTGTTTTGGAACGATATGACAGTTAAGCTCCATAAGTACATAGGCCAAGAAGAGATAGGAAGATCCGAATAATACAGAAGCTCTGTTCCCAGCTAGGATTGGTGGATATTTGGCGTATTCCGAACCCAGACCTTAGAGCGTATACATGTATCTCTAAAGGACATCAGTCCCTATCCAGGATCGATATGTTTCTTATTTCATATTCACTAATGGGTCTTAAACTTAAATCTGATATCAAAACTATTGTAATTTCCGATCATGCCATCATCTCACTAGAAATAGATGCCCGCTCCTTTCAATCAGCTAACAATTATAATATATATTTTCCCAAATACTTACAGCTAGATTTAGAGTTTGGCGTTAGCCGTCAAAAGCAGCGTTAAGGGGTCCTAACGCTGCTTTTTACCGCCCACTGGTATTTAGAGTCAGACAGGTACAGGTGTACCGCTCACTTTCTTTCCACGACTCCAGGCTACCGCAGATCCCCTTACGTCAATTGCGTATCCTATGTTTTCAATGGGATTTGCCTAACGCTGGTATTTGGAGTCTTGGAAGAAGTGAGCGGTAGAGCCTCTACCGACAAGACTCCTACCGCCAAAAAAAGTCAGTAGTTAAGAGCTTTATGGGCTAACGCCGGAATAAAAAAAGCTCCTAACTACAGTGCTATAAAGTACACTAACACCCATAAACTACCTATTAACCCCTAAACCGAGGCCCCCTCACATCGCCAACCCTCTAATAAAAATTTTTAACCCCTAATCTGCCGACCGGACACCGCCGCCACCTACATTATAGCTATGAACCCCTAATCTACTGCCCCTAACATCGCCGACACCTATATTATATTTATTACCCCCTAATCTGCCCCCCCCCAATGTCGCCGCCACCTACCTACACTTATTATCCCCTAATCTGCCGACCGGACCTCGCCGCCACTATAATAAATGTATTAACCCCTAAACCGCCGCACTCCCGCCTCGCAAACACTATAATAAATTGTATTAACCCCTAATCTGCCCTCCCTAACATCGCCGCCACCTACCTACAATTATTTACCCCTAATCTCCCGCCCGCAACGTCGCCGCTACTATAATAAAGTTATTAACCCCTAAACCTAACTCTAACCCTAACCCCCCTAAGTTAAATATAATTTAAATTAAACAAAATAATATTCCTATAATTAAATAACTTATTCCTATTTAAAACTAAATACTTACCTAGAAAATAAACCGTAATATAGCTACAATATAACTAATAATTACATTGTAGCTATTTTAGGATTTATATTTATTTTACAGGCAACTTTGTATTTATTTTAACTAGGTACAATAGCTATTAAATAGTTAATAACTATTTAATAGCTACCTAGTTAAAATAAGTACAAAATTACCTGTAAAATAAATCCTAACCTAAGTTAAAAATACACCTAACACTACACTATCATTAAATTAATTAAATAAATTAACTACAATTAGCTAAACTAAAATACAATTAAATAAACTAATCTATAATACAAAAAAACCAAACACTAAATTACAAAAAATAATAAAAAATTACAAGAAGTTTAAACTAATTACACCTAACCTAAGCCCCCTAATAAAATAAAAAATCCCCCCAAAATAAAAAAATGCCCTACCCTATTCTAAATTACAAAAGTAATCAGCTCTTTTACCAGCCCTTAAAAGGGCTTTTTGGGGGGCATTGCCCCAAAGTAATCAGCTCTTTTACCTGAAAAAAAAAATACAACCCCCCCAACATTAAAAACCACCACCCACATACCCCTACTCTAACCCACCCAAACCCCCCTTAAATAAACCTAACGCTAACCCCCTGAAGATCTCCCTACCTTGAGTCGTCTTCACTCAGCTGAGCCGAATTCTTCATTAAAGGTGCGCAGAGGAGGTCCTTCATCCGGTAGAAGTCTTCATCCAAGCGGCGTCTTCAATCTTTATCCATCCGGAACGGAGCGGAGCCATCTTCCAAGGAGCCGACGCGGAGCCATCCACTTCATCCGGAGTCTTCGAACACAATGACGGTACCTTTAAGTGACGTCATCCAAGATGGCGTCCCTTCAATTCCAATTGGCTGATAGAATCCATTAAGGTGGGAAAAATCTGATTGGCTGATGCAATCAGCCAATCAGATTGAAGTTCAATCCGATTGGCTGATCCAATCAGCCAATCATATTGAGCTTGCATTCTATTGGCTGATCCAATCAGCCAATAGAATGCAAGCTCAATACGATTGGCTGATTGGATCAGCCAATCTGATTGAACTTCAATCAGAACAAATTCAAAGCCTCCAAACAGAGATTTAGCTGTAATGGCTATTTTGACAGTTGACGCGGAGAAAGCATTCAACCGTATTAGTTGGGATCATCTATTTTTTTCCCTAGATCAATTTGGTGTGACCGGCTATCTTAATAATTCTATACATTTAATTTACAGCTCCCCAATATCTTCTATAATTATTAATAACTACATTTCTCAGCGCCTGGCTTTGCAAAGGGGCACCAGGCAAGGTTGTCCGCTCTCGCCACTCCTCTTTAATATTTCACTAGTGCCACTGGCGATCCTCCTACTTCAAAATCTTGAGGGAATCCCATTAGGTGGGCAAAAGTTAGTTCTATCACTTTATGCAGACGATCTTCTATTATTTCTAAGTATTTAAATATGAATTTACCTTGACTACTGAATGATATCCTTATATTTGGTGCAATTTCAGGGTATAAGATAAACTTGTCCAAATCAGAACTCCTATGGCTGCATAAGACGGGTGACAATACCATAAATCATTCATTTATTGAGACGTCTCAGATTACCTATCTAGGTATAAGACTAAGTGCCAATCCGTATGAGTGGTATGAGTTAAATTTCCCCAAATGCTTCAATAATTGTAAAAGGAAGCTAGAAGATTGGTTTAAATTTACCTATTTCCATGACAGCTCACACCATGCTGATTAAAACCATTCTGTTTCCTAAACTACTTTACTTAATCCAGAATATCCCAGTATTTATACACAAATCTGACATGCAAATGTTTAATAAATCTTGTTCCAGGTTTATATGGAAAGGGACTAAAGCCCGGATAGCTCTCCATCTTATGAACACTAAACTTACGGCAGGATTGGCTCTACCAAATATTAAAATGTATAATTTAGCTGCCCTGACTAAAATAGCCATAGACTGGATTACTGAAAAGGAACATGTCACTTTTTTGACCTGTGAATCTAATCTGACGGCCCCTTTTCATCTGAATGCTTTATTGCGTTGCCCAATAACATCTTTCCCATCTAACTTTTTTAATCTATTAACCTTTAAAAACCTTTAGAAATATTGTAGTAGCATGGCAGAAATACTGTTCAGAATTCTGTTTCCCTACGTCTCGGAATTTCTCCCAGTTTGTCAAATATAGTTTTTAGACAATGGCAAAATAAAGGCCTAAGATGGGTTAATCAAATACTAAAATCCAATTTAGTCCCCGAATCATTTTCTGATTTATGTAATAAATTTGGACTACCTAAAACAGACTTCTATGCATTTTTACAGTTAAGGCGTATCTCTGAATTGAAACAAAATTATGGCATAGATTGGTCTCTTGGTTCCTTGCTCAGCAGAATTAAATTTATACCAAGCTGGCATATACTCTCTCTGCTCTCTACTCTTTATTAAACCAACGTACTTCTTCTGACCAATTAGAATATATAGTAGCTAAATACTTCTCAGATATTAATGCACAGGAAGTTTTAGACAGCTTTAAACTAATAGATAAAACTTGGGTTCTGACGGCCTGGTGAGAGTCTAAGATAAAATTAAGTTTTGCAGTGTACCTAACACCAGAGATTCTATCCAGATGGTATAAGTCAAATATTTTATGTTCAAGATGTAGTGCGAGTCACGCAGACATCTATCATTCTTTTTGGAGTTGCCCCAAAATTGCGCAGTTTTGGGCCAATATTACACATTGGATGAATTCAGTATTAACTTTAGACTTTTGTATTCGTCCAAATGAAGTGGGGGTTTTTTAGCAAAATTTTGAGGCATATACAAAAATTTTAGTCTAAACACAATTGTGTTTATAGCACGTAATCTAATTTTAATATCATGGAAATCACACTCAGCTCCTAAGTTTTCTGAGCTTAAACAAGCCCTGATTACGCAATGTACAGTAGAGCAATATAATTTACAGAACCCCACTGATACGCAAATTGCGGTATTTTTCAAAAAAATTTACAGAATTTATTTGTATTTTGCCAAAGACAGCACAAATCCAATTAGTTAAACCATTGGTAAAATCATCTGATGTTCAACTGAATGTATATGCTGGGCACCTACCCAGTTTGTGGCTGGGTAGCAAGAGTGACAGAGGAGGACTGCCCTCCCCCTTCCCTTTTCTTTTTTTTTCTTTCTTCTTCTCCATATTTGTGAAAAAATATTTAGGTACTATTCATTTCTGTCCTGTTAACGATAGACATCAAGTGTAGAGAGGGTATGAAATCCCAGGACACAGATTAGAGTATAAAATATAAAAACATTTTTATTAGAACATGGATAAAAAGAGCTGAATGCTCCAAGTCACAGTGCAAAATGGAAAAAAGTAGAGCTGATAGCCATAATCATAGCCTAAGGTGCCATAATTGAGTGAACACACTATAAACCTTTAGAAACAATCTAATAGGCTGAATAGTCTAATGAAAAAACACGCCCTACTCTAAACCCTAAATAGGAGAGTAAATGAACCCTTATGTACAAGCAAAGGTGCTATTGATACAAACTGTGCTGAACTGAGGAGAGTAGATAAAATTAATTCAGTTTTACATAGAAACAGTATACATGGTATGAATATACTATTATGAAGTACCACAAATATACAATAAATTGAAACAGTAGGAGACTCCGAAACGTAACTATAAATGAACATATAAACCCTTTAAGTGTATATATAAATCTATAAAAAACCATGAAACCAAACATAAAAAGTAATGTGATAAATGATATAATAAGACTGTATTAGAAAGTTAAGTCCACCTTACATATGTAAAGAAACTCTAAAATGTTATATATTGTATGCAGTATAGTGTATAGGAATGAAACATATCGCTAATATGCCAAAAGAAAGGCAATAGATAGAAAATATAAAATACATAAGAAATAATATGTTTGAAGAGAACTGTAGGTGTTATAGATTCACTAAAGGACACAAGCTGTAGAAGAACCCAGAGAGAAGTATTGGCTGAGCTACATGTAAAGGAAAATATTATTATTTATATATTCATTATTATTCCCAGTAATTAATGAGATCATATCTGGAATTAAGGCCATTTGGAAGCCTAGATCTCAATTGGAAAATCCAATAAATTTCACGCTTAGCCAAAATACTCTCAAGGTTACCACTCCTAGAGGGAACCTTGGCTTTTTCTATAGCGGTCCATCTAAAGGAATCAAGACTGCTGTTGTGTCTGGTAGCAAAATGTTGCACCAAGGGGGTAGTAGATTTACCGTTCATTATAGTGGACATATGCTCCCTGATGCGGGAGTTAATGTCCCTTGAGGTGAGCCCCACATATTGAAGATTACAAAGGGTACACGTTATAAGATAAATAACATGAGTATGAGTGCAATTGAGACAAGACTTAATGGTATAACTTTGGCCACTTACTGTAGATTTAGATGTAATTTGTACATATTCACTGGACTTACACTTTCTGTGGCCACATCTGACCATTCCTAAATGTGTGAGCCATGAACTTGATTTATGTGTAGTGTGACAGGAACACTTTTAACCACGGTCTTCTAGGGCACAAATGCAGCACAGGACAATCCACTGTAGTTTAAAAGGCTTTATTTTTCACAGCAATAACAAACAGGCAGTTAATTTTCAAAAGAGGGAAATCCTTCCTCTGCAGCAAAGTTAAGTACTTTTAAATGTGTCCCAGCACTTCACAGCATTCCACAAGTGCTTTGTAAAAATAATGTCCTTTTACAGTTGACAGGAACAAAAGTCTTTTACACAGTGTAACAAACACACACACCAGCTTCTGTAGCTGTATATCTCTCTCTCAAGGCCTAAGTGAGGCTGCTATTTAAACCCTCACAACTTCTAATTAGCCACACCTGTGATTAGCTGCTGGACAGCTTCACAGCTGTCTGGGATAATCAAATACACACTCTTTCTCCCTGGGGTTTTAACTGAAAGGAGAAATAGCATGTACAATGCTTGGTCTTAAATATCTTCCATTTATAACCAGGCCTTGCTTTCTGTCACAGTAGTCTGTTTTAACTGAGTGGGGGACAAGATTGAGGCCAGAGTGGAACATTTTTTATAGGAGCATCTTATACCCTCTTAAACAGTTTTAGTGAGTTTGTCATCCGCAGCTAAAAGTGGAAAGTGTCTTTTCACAATGCTGCATATTTGGGAATATTGGGCGCTGAAACTTGTCACAAAATAGACACCTTTAAAGTCACCAGTGCTGTTTTTGAGTTTGTCTAATAGCATCGAATTTCTGGAGAGACATTCTACTTGATGTTTGGCCTCCTTAATATGACTATTAGTGTATCAACGCTGTTTAAGTCTCTTCTCCAGAAGCTACTTACTTATCCGGCCCTTTGTTTTTTCTACTTTCTTCTCCAGAAGCTTAGCCTCCTGCATGTAGTCTTGCTGTCTAGTACAATTTCTCTTAAGCCTCATAAATTGGCCTTTTGCCACAGCATATGAGGTGTTCTTAGGATGGCAGCTGGACGCATGCAGGAGTGAGTTGCCGGAGATAGGCTTGCAGTAGATTTTAGTAATGATGGAACCATCCAGGTTCCCTGTCAGATCCAAATCAAGGTAATTATTGTTAGTAGAATCTGTGGTGTGAGTGAAACTGAGATTTAGCTCATTGGTATTGAGCCACTCCACAAACTTTGGTATATCCGAAGGGGGACCAGACCAGATGAAAAGTAGGTAATCGGTTGTGAAATCTTCCACTATATTGCTTTGTATGGGGTTTACCTCTCTGACTCTTTCTTTCACTGTTAACGATAGAAACCTATTGTTAAGGAACTATAAGCTATGCTCTGATAAAGGTAGACAGTATGGTAATTATCATGAAGTTATGAAGCAGCAGTTTAAATTATTATTATTATTATTGGTTATTTGTAGAGCGCCAACAGATTCCGCAGCGCTATAAACAAATGCAGAGTACAACAAAACAATTATAGGGATCAAAAGGGTAGAGGGCCCTGCCAAGAGTTGCACTGTTGTAGTCAGCTCTTAAGAAGGTGATCTACAAACAGCTGGACTCTTAGGCTTCCATGCTAAGAGGGTTCAGGGGATAGCAAAGGAGGAGAGGAACTGGTATAAAGAAAGGTTAGCATAGGTTGTATGCATCCCTGAACAGTAGAGTCTTTAGGGAGCACTTGAAGCTTTTAAAACTAGAAGAGAGTCTTGTGGAGCAAGGCAGAGAGTTCCACAAGATGGGAGCCAGTCTGGAGAAGTCCTGTAAATGGGAGTGTGATGAGGTGACAAGAGAGGAGGAGAGTAGGAGGTCGTGAGCAGAGCGAAGGGGACGGGAGGGAGAGTATCTGGAGACAAGGTTTGATATATAGGGGGAGCAGTGCAGTTGAGGGCTTTGTATGTCACAATGAGAATTTTGCGTTTTATCCTAGAGGAAGCCAATGAAGGGATTGGCAGAGAGGTGCAGCAGATGAAGAGCGACATGTAAGGATGATGAGTCTGGCAGAGGCATTCATTATGGATTGTAAAGGAGCTATGCGGCAGGTGGGGAGACCAGAGAGGACAGGGTTGCAATAATCGAGGCGGGAAAGAATGAGAGAGTGGATTAAAATCTTAGTTGTGTCTTGTGTAAGGAAGTGTCTAATTTTAGAGATGTTTTTAAGGTGGAAGCTGCAGGCTTTAGCCAATGACTGAATGTGAGGAGTGAAAGAAAGATCTGAGTCAAATGTGCCCCCGAGACATCGGGCATGTGGGGTAGGGGTAAAGATGGAGTTGTTGACAGTTAGAGAGAGATAGGTGGTGGAGAGTTTAGAAGAAGGGGGGAAAATAAAGAGCTCAGTTTTGGAGAGATTTAGCTTGAGGTAGTGAGAGGACATCCAGTTAGAGATGTAAGAGAGATAGTTAGTGACATAGGTTAGCAAGGAAGGAGATAGGTCTGGTGCAGAGAAGTAGATTTGGGTGTCATCGGCATACAAATTATATTGTAAACCGTGGGACTTTATTAGGGAACCTAGTGATGACGTGTAGATTGAGAAGAGAAGGGGACCGAGGACAGAGTCTTGCGGTACTCCGACAGAAAGTGGTCATGGGGCAGAGGAGGCCCCAGAAAAGGCTACACTAAAGGTACGGTTTGACAGGTAGGAAGAGAGCCACGAGAGGGCTGTGTCACAGATGCCAAAGGATTGGAGGGTTTGGAGCAAAAGAGGGTGGTCAACAGTGTCAAAGGCTGCAGACAGATCAAGGAGGATAAGCAGAGAGAAGTGGCCTTTTGATTTTGCTGTACGTAGGTCGTTGGTAACCTTAACAATTGCTGTCTCTGTGGAGTGATGGGGACGAAATCCAGATTGCAATGGGTCAAGGAGGGAGTTTATTGTAAGGAAATGGGATAGGCGTGCATAAGCTAGTTTCTTGAGAAGCTTTGATGCAAGAGGGAGGAGGGAAATAGGGCAGTAGTTGGATGGGGAGGTAGGATCAAGGGAAGGTTTTTTGAGGATAGGTGTGACCAGTGCATGTTTCAGCGATGAGGGAAATATACCGGTGCTGAGGGAGAGGTTGAAAGTTTGTGTGAGTATAGGTGTAAGGGTGGCAGAGAGGGAGGGGAGTAGCTGTGAGGTGATAGGGTCAAGGGGACAGGTAGTGAGGTGAGAGCGCAGTATAAATGCCGAAACTTCTTCCTCAGTAACAGGGGAGAATGAGCTAAGTTTAAGGTTATGTGGGTTGTGGTTGATTGAGAGCATTTGAGGGGGTGAGAGAATGGAATTATGTTGAGAGCTGATTTCATTTCTGATAGAGTTGATTTTGTTATTGAAGTGGTTGGCAAAGTTTTGAGCTGACAGAGAAGTTGTATTAGGAGGTGGGGGAGGGCGGAGAAGAGTATTGAAAATGGAGAACAAACGTTTTGGGTTTGAAGAAAGATTAGAGATAAGAGTAGATATGTAGTGTTGCTTATGGAAAATTAAGGGCAGAGTAGTAGGAGTTCAAGATAAATTTGTAATGTTGAAAATCAGCTGAACTTCTAGATTTTCTCCAGTGCCGCTCAAGCTCCTGTTTGATACGAGCAATCACACGTGGAAGGAGAGGAAACGCTGGAAACACATAAGCTAGGCTGAACGACCAAGGCACTGCCAAGGCATCTATCAGTTCGGCCTGGGGATCCCTCGATCTGTATCTGTATCTTGGAAGCTTGGCATTCTGTCGAGATGCCATCATATCCAATTCCGGTCTGCCCCATCGTAGAATCAGAGAGGCAAAGTCCACCGGGTGGAGTTCCCACTCCCCCAGATGAAAAGTCTGTCGACTTAAAAAATCTGCCTCCCAGTTCTCTACTCCTGGGATGTAGATTGCTGACAGATAACAAGAGTGGGACTCCGCCCATCGAATTATCTTGGATACTTCTATCATTGCTAAGGAACTACTTGTTCCCCCTTGATGATTGATATAAGCTACAGTTGTGATATTGTCCGACTGGAATCTGATTAATTTGGCTGAAGCCAACTGAGGCCATGCCTGAAGCGCAATGAATATCACTCAATTCCAGAATATTAATTGGAAGTAGAGACTCCACCTGAGTCCATACACACTGAGCCTTTAGGGAATTCCAGACTGCACCCCAGCCCAGAAGGCTGTGTCCGTTGTCACTATCACCCACGAGGGTCTGCGGAAACACGTCCCCTGGGACAGATGATCCGGTGACAACCACCAAAGAAGAGAGTCTCTGGTCTCTTGATCCAGATTTATCTGAGGATATAAATTTGCATAGTCCTCATTCCCCTGTTTGAGCATGCACAGTTGCAGTGGCCTGAGATGAAAACGAGCAAACAGAATGATGTCCATTGCCGCTACCATTAACCCAATTACTTCCATACACTGAGCCACTGATGGCCGAGGAATGGACTGAAGGGCTCAGCAAGTATTTAGAATTTTGATTTTCTGATCTCCGTCAGAAAGATCTTCATGTCTACAGTCTATCAGAGTTCCCAAGAAGGGAACACTTGTCCGTGGAACTAGTGAACTCTTTTCTAGGTTCACCTTCCAACCGTGAGTTCTCAGAAAGGACAACACTGTGTCTGTATGAGATTTCGTCAGATAAGTCGACGCCTGAATTAAAATATCATCCAGATAAGGCACCACTGCTATGCCCCGTGGTCTGAGAACTGCCAGAAGGGACCCTAGAACCTTTGTGAAGATCCTGTGTGCTGTGGCCAACCTGAAGGGAAGAGCCATGAACTGAAAATGTTTGTCCAGGAAGGCAAACCTTAGGAACTGATGATGATCCTTGTGAATAGAGATATGAAGGTATGCATCCTTCAAGTCCACGGTAGTCATAAATTGACCCTCCTGGATCATTGGTAAGATTGTTTGCATAGTAACCATCTTGAATGATGGAGCTCTGATAAACTTGTTTAGACACTTGAGATCTAAAATGGGTCTGAAAGTTCCCTCTTTTTTGGGAACCACAAAAAGATTTGAGTAAAACCCCTGTCCCTGTTCCAGTTTTGGAATGGGATGAATTACTCCCATGGTAGAGAGGTCTTTTATAAGAACGCCTCTCTTTTTATCTGGTCTACAGACAATCGTGAAAGATGAAATCTCCCTCTTGGGAGAAAATCCTTGAATTCCAGTTGATACCCGTGGGTCACGATTTCCAATGCCCAGGGGTCCTGGACATCTCTTGCCCAAGCCTGGGCAAAGAAAGAAAGTCTGCCCCCTACTAGATCCAGTCCTGGGCCAGGGGCCACCCCTTCATGCTGTCTTTGTAGCAGCAGCGGGCTTCTTGGGTTGTTTACCTTTGTTCCAAGCCTGGTTGGGTCTCCAGATGGATTTGGATTGAGCAAAATTCCCTTTCTGCTTTGTGTAGGAAGAGGAAGCAGAGGGTACTCCTTTAAAACTTCGAAAGGAATGAAAATTATTTTGTCTACCTCTTCATCTTATCTTTTTGTCTACCATCTCATCTTTACCTCCAGTAATGTCAGAAATGATTTCCTTCAACTCAGGCCCGAATAGGGTCTTACCCTTGAAAGGAATAGCTAAAAGCTTAGATTTTGATGACACATCAACAGACCACGATTTTAGCCATAACGCTCTATGCGCTAAAATGGCAAATCCTGCATTTTTCACCGCCAATTTAGCAATTTGAAAGGCGGCATCTGTAATAAAAGAATTAGCTAGCTTGAGAGCCTTAATTCTATCCAAAATGACCTCTAAAGGGGTCTCAACCTTCAGAGATTTTTCTAGAGCATCAAACCAAAAAGCTGCTGCAGTAGTCACTAGAACAATACAAGCTGTAGGTTGTAAAAGAAAACCCTGATGAATAAATAATTTCTTTAGAAGACCCTCTAACTTCTTATCCATGGGGTCTTTGAAAGCACAACTGTCCTCAATGGGTATAGTTGCACGCTTAGCCAGGGTAGATATAGCTCCCTCCACCTTAGGGACCGACTGCCAGGAGTCCCGAATGGTGTCTGATATGGGAAACATTTTCTTGAAAGTAGGAGGAGGAGAAAATGGTATACCCGGTCTGTCCCATTCCTTTTTAATAATTTCGAAATTCTTTTTTTTTTTTTAAATTTTTTTTATTATTGAGATAATCAGAATGACAACAAAGGTACAATAACAAAAACAATGATAAATTGAGCAAACTATATGGCTATATATATAAGTCCAAACAGTCTTTCAGAGTTTCTTCCTGCCATATAGTAGGCCAACTGACCAAGATTGTCCATTCCTTCAGGTAGCACCATTAAAGGAGAAAGTATACTTCTGAGGTCAAGATGGTAAGTGTTTACAGACTTTCTCGTTATACTCAACAATTTTTTTACATTTAAGATTAAACAGATATTAATACAAGCAAATATAAAGGTATATACAAATAGTTAAGACATAAGATTGCATATCTTAGTAGTTCAAGCGAGAGACTCGAGAAAAGGAGAGAGAAGGAGGGGAGGAGGAAAGCGACAGACTCAGAAGAGGGGGGGCAAGGAGGGAAAAAAAAATAGTACAAGATGTTGAGTACAGATACAGTTCTAATACTATATCTGTTTGTTCCATAGTGCTAGCATCATCTCATGCACTTCCAAGTTATGTACTTTAAGGTAGTGATATCTCTCAAGAGAGATGAGGTCAGCAACCGCTGCTCTCCATTCGATAACAGAAGGGACTATTTGGGTTTTTCCAGAACTTTGGAATAAGTTTTTTAGCTGCTGTAAGCATAATTAGCAATAATGGGTGTTTTCCCATTTCTGGTAATTTGGGAAGCGAGAGGAGAAGTAAAGTGATTGGGCTATGATTGATTTGTGTTCCTAGTATCTCTGACATTTCTGTCAGTGCGTCATGCCAAAAATCCTGCAGCCGGGGGCACGCCCACCATATGTGGAGGAGGGAACCCTCCTCATCACAGCCCCTCCAGCAAGTGTTATTGAGCGTGAGGTATATTCTGTGCGAGCGAGATGGTGTTAAATACCATCTGCATAAGAGATTAATATGTATTTCCTGTATCGTAGCCGAGATGGAAGATTTTTTAGTTAGTCTGAATGCCTGAAGCCAGGCCTCGTCTTCCAGGTTACAGTTAAGCTCTTTCTTCCATGAGTATGTGTAGGATGGGAGGCTCAGGGAGTCTGGGGTGTTAAGTATTTTATAGAGTTTGGAGATCAAGTGTGAAGGGGTCAACTGTGTAGTGCACAGCTCTTCAAATGGCGTTAGCCTTCTTCCCAAATCTTCCTTATATTTATGGTGGGAAATGAAGTGGAGCAGCTGGCGATAGTGAAGCCACAAGGAGAAAATCCCCCCATGGGCCTCCTCCATGTCAGATTGTGTTTTTAGTCCCCCGCCCCCTGTGACGAAAAGCACCGTCCCTGTCTTTAGGCTATAAGGTTGTACTCTAGTGTAACCTAATCGACAGTACGGGAGATTTACTTATTCAATGATTGGGGTAAGCGGAGCATTTTTAGTGGAGATGTGTGTGCTGGTAGCTATGAGTTTATCCCATTCTAGTAGTATGCCTGCTGTAACATGATATTTATCAATTAGTTTGGATCTTTTGTGATGATTAGTCCATGCCAAAGTTGCAACATTGTTTAGCTTAAAAATGTGCCTGTCTATATGTATCCACGCTTTATCATTGGAATTGTGAGCCCATTCTACAACATGTTGAAGTGTGACTGCTTGCTTATATCTCTCTAGGCAGGGGACCCCCAGGCCCCCCTCGTCTCTTGAGAGATACATGGTTTTCCTAGGAATTCTAGGCCAGGCACCATTCCATATGTATTGTTCAAAGGCTTTTTGTAGCTGTGTGATATACCCCTCTGGGAGTGGGATGGGAAGGGTTTGGAGCAAGTACAGAACTCGTGGCAAGATATTCATTTTGAGCACTCCGATCCTACCCAACCACGAGAGTTTTTTACTTTTCCATGAGGACAGATCTCGGATTATTTCATGTTTTATATTGTTATAGTTAAGTTTAAACAGGTCAGGTGTAGAGGGGGTGAGATATATTCCTAAGTATTTCAACTTATTCAGAGCTATAGGGATTTTATATGTGTTACTTAGTTGTTTAATGTGATTCAGGTTAGCGTTTATATTAAGGAATTCTGATTTGGAGAAATTTAGCTGAAAATTAGAGATTTTGCTATAGTTATGCATCACTTTGATTAGAGCGGGGACAGATGTTTCAATCTCAGTCAGAGAGAATAGTGCATCGTCTGCATAGAGGGCTTGTTTATGTTCAACCTCTCCCACCATCATCACCCCTAATTGCTGGAGTATTTCTAACCTTTTGAGCTAGTACTTCCATGGACATGGCAAAGAGCAAGGGGGATAGGGGGCAGCCCTGCCTTGTACCATTTGTTATATTGAACGATTCAGAGAGGGTCCCATTAACACTGATTCTAGCGTTTGGGTGAGAGTATAAGGCCATAACCATCTTTACAAACGGCTCTGGGAGGTTCATTTCTAACATGGTTCTTTGCAAAAAGGACCATTGGACCCTATCAAAGGCCTTCTCCGCGTCTGTCGCGAAGAGGACCAAGGGCGTGTTTGTAGCTTTAGCGTGGTTTATCAATTGCAGTATTTTGATAGTGTTATCCCGGGCCTCCCTTCCTGGGACAAAATCCACCTGTTCGTTGGCAATCAATTTAGGGAGATATTTATTGAGTCTGTTGGCAAGAACTTTAGCAAGCAATTTCATATCTGAGTTTATAAGTGATATGGGCCTGAAATTCTCTGGGCGTGTTGCCGATATCCCGGTTTTTGGGATAACAGTAATGTGGGCTTCGAGGAGTGATCTAGACAGAGTGGGGCTGTTTCTTAAATTGTTAAAGAGCTGGAGCAGGTGAGGGGATAGCAGGGTACTAAGGGATTTGTAGTATCTAGAAGTGAGACCATCTGGGCCTGGGCTTTTACCAGATGGAGTGTCTTTGATGGCTTGGAGTAATTCTTCTATTGTGATGGCGGCAGCAAGGTCTGACTTTTCAGTTTCATCTAAAGTGGGGAGGTGAAGATCATTGAAGAAGTCTGTCATGTGCTCTGCGAGATTCTCGTCAGTAGTCTGTGGCTCTGAGAGGGAATTAGAGGTATTAATATTATAAAGTGTCTTATAGTAATCTCTGAAAGTGGAGGCTATAAGTTTGCTGCTATGTGTCGTTGTACCCTCTTTAGTATGTAAGGAATGTATAAATGCAGATAGTTGTTTCCTACGCAAGGTTCTAGCCAAGATTTTGCCCGGCTTATTGCCCCCTTCATAGTAATATTGTTTAAGTTGCAGGGCGTTACGTTGATGTGATTTCATAAGATGTTGTTTTAATTCGGTTCTTGCAGTCATGAGCTCCTGCCTACAGGTGTCATTAGAAGGGTCTTGTTTATGTGATTTTTCCAGGGTACTGATCCTATCTAGGAGGCCTGTGTGATATGTTCTACCCTGTTTTGCAATTCTAGCGCTATGTTTAATGAAAATTCAGTGAATCACAGATTTATGGGCCTCTCACTCTATGATAGGAGAGGAGGACGTATTCGCGTTAAGGGAGAAATATTCAGTAAGAGCTCTTTCCACTTCCTCAAGGATAAGTGGGTTATCCAGGAGTGAGTCATCTAGTCTCCATATTTTGTTAATAACCGGTAGCTCGGGCCAAATAATTGAGCAAGTAACAGGAGCGTGATCTGACCAGGTGATATTTCCTATATCGCAATGTGTAATGAGAGAAAGGCCATGGGAGTCAGTCAACACATAGTCAATGCATGTGTAACAGTTGTGCAGGGCAGAGAAGAAGGAATAGTCCCTAACATTGGGGTTCAAGATTCTCCAAGTGTCGTGTAAGGCATGGTTATTAAAGGCTGATCTAACCTTTTTAAGAATTTTTCCAGGCACACTGGAAGATCCTTTTGAGGTGTCCATCAGAGGGTCAAGACCCAGATTAAAGTCTCCAGCTAGAAATATTACTCCCTTTGCATGGTCTAGCAAAATGTTCAAAATGTTTTTAAAAAATTTGTCTTGTGCCTGATTGGGCGCGTACACATTTAAAATAGTAAGAGGCTGACCATATAGTGAGCCAACCAGGAGGATATATCACCCGTTTGGGTCTTTTACGAGGTGTGAGACATTTAGGGGTAGTGTTTTATGTATAAGAATTCCCATTCCCCCTCTTTTATCTGGGCCTGAAGCAAAAAGGGATATGGGGAAGTGTCTAGGAGACCAGTGGGGCTCTCGACCCTTTTGGAAATGAGTTTCTTGTAGCAGGATGATCTGACTTTTTAATTTATTCAATTCTCTGAATGCAATTGAACGCTTGCCTGGGTTGTTGAGCAATTTTGCATTTATTGAAGTCAGCTTAAGTGCATGGTCTTGAAACCTACTTTGCGGCATGTTGGAGCAAAAAAAAAAAAAAAGGAACCAGAAGGAGAGGGGAGGAGAGAAAAAAAGATCTAAGAAGAAATTGAGAGGGGTGGGTAGGGATACAAGAAAATAGCTCTGGACTGAGAAGTCAGGTCCAAACCTGGGGGGTAAGAAACACGTTTTTGAGACAAAGTAAGAAAGAGAGCAGCAACTCCGAGAGTGGAGTTGGAAACCTTTGGTTTAAAAGGTAACTACACTGGGGAAGTGTCTCTATGGCTGACTAAGTGGAAAGTTTAATAATAAAGAGTATTAAATAAATGGTGGCATGGGAGTTGGGAGAGGGAATAGGGCATAGGGAAGAGGGGAGGGGGGGAAGAGGGGAGGGGGGGGAAGAGGGGAGGGGGGGAAGAGGGGAGGGGGGGAAGAGGGGAGGGGGGGAAGAGGGGAGGGGGGGGAAGAGGGGAGGGGGGGAAGAGGGGAGGGGGGGAAGGGGAGGGGGGGAAGAGGGGAGGGGGGGAAGGGGAGGGGGGGAAGGGGAGGAGGGGGGGATTATTATGGAATACCCGGTATACCTTAAATGGAGCAGTTCCTCTGTTTCTCTCCAGCTCAGCCGGGATGTCCCTCGCACACCCCAGGTGCCATGTGCTATACCCGACAACCCTCACCTCAGGGGGGGGGAGTGATTTATGTTGACCTAAAAACATAGGTTATAGATATATTACCATAAGACAAGGAGACCCGTATGCGCAAGAGCAACACCTCGGCGGGAGGGTGGAAATCTTTGGTGCAAAACATATGTGCCCCTCTTTTGTGTAAACAAGAGGCAAGAGCTATAAACAATGGTTAACATAACTACAAGAAAACATTTCTATAAAACTAGGAGAAGAAGAAGAAATTGAGTACAATTACTAAACTTAATAACTTATTCAATTCAACATAAAAGAGTTTACTTTGAGTGTTCGTGAGGATGTAGATATATTCCGTGTTGAGAGGTACCTGTATGAAAAATAAGAAAGAGAAAATACAGGCATACAAACTATTCGATGTGTTAATCTATAAAATAGAGTTAGTATCCCCAGGAAACCAGAAAAGCCCTCCTGGGTCAAAGCAGAGTCATTTAGTCCAGCACAACCTTTCTATGTGCTTAGGCTTAAGTAGGAGAAACCAAAAAAGGATACATCAACATGTGAGAAGAGTGTAGACTTTGCCCAACTTTTTTCTGCTGTTCCCTTCTCTTCTCCCCCCTTCTTTTGTGAAAAGTGCTCCTTCCATTCACTAGTTTTATACTTTGGAAGTGTATATATCTTCGAGAGAGAATTTCTTGAAGGAAGAGCTACAAGATTGCTTGTGGGAAGTTATTTTTGGTTGGAAGAGGCTCCCAAACGTGCTGCATCTTCCTGAGCTTCAGCCCTGATCAAGGCGGAATCTCCGCCCTCCATTACTCCTGGAAGGGATAACTCCTTATAGAAGAGATTAAGATCTGTTCCTGGTCTGTATAGCTGTTTTGTTATTAGCTGAAGCTATCAATGAAACTGGGAAGCTCCATCTATATTGTACTTTGTGCAGTTTCAAATTGTTGGTGACATGAGATAGTTCCCTCCTTTTCTGAAGAGTAGTAGGGGAGAGATCAGTGAACAGCTGAATTTCTTCTACCTATTCAATTGGCCCAAAAAATATTGCACCCTAAGAGCAAATGGTGAATTTCACCTCTAAAAGACATTTTATAGCACAAAAAAATATTTTATTGAAAAAAAATGACCCCTGCACCTCGCTACAGCTCTGCCGTGGTGCCTACCTACCCCCAGGGTACTGCAAAATGACTCGACAATGATCTGGTGCACAGAACACCAGTGTAAGCACCACCGGAGATAATGCCTGCTGCCTACTCAGTCAGAGTACACTGCGCGTCTGAGCGCGTGAAAATAGGCCCGCCCATCATGGACGTCAACCATATCAGTCTGTGTAATTGCATGGGAAGCGGTTTGCAAAGTAAGCCATTTGGTCCCCTAAAAACCTTACTGTAACACTGCAGCCATACTGATTATTTGTTATGTGATCAAATAAAAAACGTCAAGCTGTCTCTCCCAGTGTCCTATTTATTATTGTTTCCATCCCAGTACTATGTCAAATACAACCATAAACACAGGATTTTCAGTAACACCCTTTATGTACAGGTCTACTGCTTACCCCTTCCCTTGCAGGGAAAAATGTCAGCCAATTCTGATATACCAAGTCTCCTCAGAAGTAAAAGACTGAACATACCTCAATGCTGCTTGTAGCATGAAACCGTTCTCCACACTGAAGATTTCTCTTGCACTACCTTCAGAACTCTGTGGGAACCAACGTGGATCTTAGTTACAACTGCTAAGATCATCCACCTCAGGCCAGAAATCTTCATCTCCAAATCTCCCTGAGAAAAATAGTACTCACCAGTACCATTTAAAATTAAAAACTGCTTGATTGAAGAATCTAAAACTAACACCTCACTTTACCTCTTCCTATTACTAACACAGGCAAAGAGAATGACTGGGGGTGGAGGGAAGGGAGGAGCTATATATACAGCTCTGCTGTGGTGCTCTTTGCCACTTCCTGTTAGCAGGAGGTTAATATCCCACAAGTAAGGATGAAATCCGTGGACTCGTCATATCTTGTAAAAGAAAGCTGTTGTTGATCTAATGACATAATGCTTCTGTGAAGTTTGGTATGAGGAGCAGAAGAATGGAGAGTTTTAGGGAGGGATGATATGCTGCAAGTATGGAGATGGTGGTCAGAAAGAGGAAAGGGGGAGTTTGTGAAGTTTGAGAGAGTGCATCGATAGCTAAAGATCAGGTCAAGGGAGTGACCATCTTTGTGAGTGGGAGAATCAGTCCATTGTGACAAACCAAAAGAGGAACTGAGTTGTAGAAGTTGTTTTGCAGAGGAGGCAGTGGGATTGTCAAGAGGGATATTGAAGTCACCAAGAATGAGGGAAGGGGTGTCTGAGGAAAGGAAATAAGGTAGCCAGGCAGCCAAGTGATCTAGAAATTGAGTTGAGGAGCCAGGAGGACGGTATATGACTGCAACACGTATAGAAAGAGGAAAGTATAAGTGAATCATGTGGGTTTCAAATGAGGAAAATGTGAGGGAAGAGATGGGATGTATTTGTTGAAAGGTGCAACGAGAGGAAAGTATAGACCGCTGCTCCATAATTTGTCCGTCTGCTCTGAGGCTGCAGACATCAATCTGCCTGATCCTATACGATTGGGATGATTGACACCCCTGCTAGCGGCCAAATCTGCAGGGGGCGGCATTGCACAAGCAGTTCACCAGAACTGCTTGTGCAATGATAAATGCCAACATCGTATGCTGTCGGAAATAATACATTGTATCATGTCCGCTCGCACTTTCATAAATCGGTCCCTATGAATAAAGTAACAAGAAGTTGCACCTGTTAATAAAACTTTGTTACAGAATGAAGGAGGAGGTTTCTTTAGATGCGGTTTTTGGAGGATAACAACATATCATTCATGTACAGATAAGAACAAAATTGATATTAAACAACTTCTACTACTGAGTTAGGAAAGGTTATAATCAAATGGATATACCTGATGAGGCCTTAAAGATTTTAAGCTATATCATTTTTTAGAATAGATTATATTTTTTAAATAGTATGTTTTAAAAAGTTACTTTTTAAATATAACATTATCCCCCACTAAACGGAGAGCTAGAGTAGAGGTAAATAATCAGTTTGCAATATGCAAGTCTTAAAGTGATGTTAAACTTTAGCTAATCAAATGCGATAAATGTCATCTTTGGCTTTATAAAATGTACCTTTTTTTTTTATCCGTGAAAAGGGATACATCCGTGCCTGTAGTAATTTTTATAACAATTCCAATGAACATCCTATCAGTGTATGTGTCATATGACACACTTGAAGTCCAGTCCTTTGAAAGCTGTTAGGAAGCCTATGTAGAGAGTATGTGGGACTGCTCTGTATGTCACAGCCCAGCCAAAATAGAAAATGAAGGGGGGGCAGAGGAACAGAAGATACCAATTAGTATTGTATTATATACACTTAAAAAAAAATGTGGTTTTGCTTGTACACTAATATATTTTTCATTGCAACATTCTTAAAGTCTGAAATTTACCATCACTTTAAGATTGATTCCCAATATAGTTTATTTTATTTTATTTGCTTCAAAATAGGTCCCAGTTTATTTAATCCCTTCAGGATGGAGGCAATTGTCCAAGTTCTGAACATAAACAAAACCTATAATTTTAGCTATATGTTTGTTCAACCATAATTTACCTCTATCTCATTAACTGCACCCACTCTTATTACATATCACTTTTTAGACAAACATGGCTTTCTTTTAACATCAAATATATATATATACTATCATTTTATTTTAATAAAATCTAAGTGTAAGAAATTAAGATTCCAAGCAATTTTACTGTAAATACCAAAATCCTGATAAATTTTACTGCAATAAGACATCCATATTTTTGTTCCGCAATGTCCCACGAGTACAAGCATACCCCCATGTACAGGTTTTATGGCATTTTAGGAAATTACAGGGTCTGCCCATTTACATTGATTTTCTAGGCCTATTTCACTGACATTATGGCATCCTAGGAATGAAACTTAGCCCATCATGGCATACCATTTGCAAAAGTAGACAACCCAGGGTATTTCAAAAGGACTATGGTCTAGTACTTTTTTGTAGCCATTTAGTCACAACACCTGGCCAAATTTAGGGGTCCTTTTTTTTCTTGTTTTTTTACACAATCATCCTCCTTTGGGTTTCGGAAGGCTAAAGGCCAAAAATATGGGCCTGCCCATTTCATTCTGCACACATGGAAATTTGTCAAATTGATTTACTGGTACTATGTCACCTTTAAGACATTAATTATGGCAGTCCAATAATGAAAATGACCCCGTCATGGCATATCATTTGCAAAAGTAGACAATTCAGGATATTGCAAAAGGGCTATGCCTTTTGTAGCCACTTAGTCACACCACCTGACCAAATTTAGTTGTCAATTTTTGTTTTGTTTTTCAAACATACACTGCACAGTGGCTGTTTCTGTCATTCTTATTTGTGTTCAGCAATGGCCTACGAGTACAATGAAATCCCTCATGTGCAGGTTTTATGAGGTTTCAGGAAGTTAGTTAAAGGGCCAAATATAGGGTCTGTCCATTACATGGACATTTTAAAATTTTCTGGACCTACGCTGCCTTTGAGACAGTATGGCAGCCCAGGAATGAAAATTACCCAATCATAACATGCCATTTGCAAAAGAAGGCAACCCAGAGTATTACAAAAAGAATATGTGCAGTCTTGTTTTATAGCCACTAATTCACAACACCTGGTCAAATTTAGTCTTTTTTCTTTTTTCACACAAACACTGCCCCCTTTTGCTCTCTAGATAATTATCCTTCTATGGTTTGCTGCTATAATAAACCCATATTTATGTTCAGCCATGTCCCATAAGTACAACTACAAGTACATGTTTTATGGGGTTTCAGGAAGGTACAGGGCCAAATATGGGACCTGCCCATTTACATGGAAATTTGGCACATTGATTTTCTGGGCCTTTGTTGCCTTTAAGACCTACCCCTAAGTATACCCCTTTGAAACCTACCCCTAAACCTAACCCTAACGTAACCCTAAACCTAACACACCCTAACTTTAACATGATTAAAATAGATCTAAATTAAACTTACAATTATTAATTAAATAATACATATTTAAAACTAAATACCTGTGAAATAAAACCTAAGCTAGCTACAATATAACTAATAGTTTTTATTTTTATTTTACAGGTAAGTTTGTATTTATTTTAACTAGGTAGACTAGTTATTAAATAGTTATTAACTATTTACTAACTACCTAGTTAAAATAAATACAAAATTACCTGTCAAATAAAACCTAAGCAACCTTACACTAAACCTAAAATTAAAAAAAAAAACTACCATTACAAAAAAATAATATACATAAAAATAAAAATTATTCCTACTCTAATACCCTTTAAAAAAAAACACCCCAAAATTTAAAAAACCTAATCTAGAATAAACTACCAAGGGCCCTTAAAAGGCCTTTTGTATGGCATTGCCCTAAGTTAAACAGCTCTTTTGCTGCAAAAAAACAAACAAACACCCCCTAACAGTATACAAACCCCCGCCCCCCAAACTACCAAGCGCCCCTTAAAAGGGACTTTTGTAGGGCATTGCCCTAAGTTAAACAGATCTTTTGCTCAAACACCCCCTAAAAAATACATTTCACAAAATAACAAATTATCAAAAATAATAAAAATTATTCCTATTCTAATAACCATTTAAAAAAAAAAACACCACCAAATAAAAAACCTAAAGAAATCAGCTCTGTTAATAAAAAAAATTACAAACCCCCACTCCCCAAACCCACAAAATAAAAAAAATAAAAACTTTAGAAAAAAAAAACTAAGCTACCCATTGCCCTTAAAAGAGCATTTAGCTCTTTTACATGCCCAAACCCTAATCTAAAAAAAAAAACCACCCAAAAAAAAACCTTAAAAAAACCTAACACGAACCCTCCAATAGAATGAAAGCTGCTTAATTCCTATTGGCTGATTTGAACAGCCAATAGGATTTTAGCAGCTCTAATTCCTATTGGCCAATTCAAATTTTTCAGCCAATAGGAATGCAATGGACGTCATCTTGGATTGCGTACCTTGCATTGAAGATTTAGTGTACAGTGGCCACCGTATGGAGAGGATGCTCCGCACTTGATGTCTTCAGTATGGACCTGCTCCGCGCCACCAGGATCAAGGTAGAAGATGCCGCCTGGATGAAGATTGAAGAGGCAGCCTGGATTAAAATTGAAGAGGCCGTCTGGATGAAGACTTCTCCACTGGGATGAAGATTGAAGAGGCCGCCTGGGTGAAGATCGTTCAAGTGGGACTTCAAAAACTAAGTTGATCGTCAGGGGTTAGTGTTAGGTTTCTTTAAGGGTTTTTTGGGTGACTTTTTATTTTAGATTAGGGTTTGGGCGTGTAAAAGATCTAAATGCCCTTTTAAGGGCAATGCCCATCCAAATGCCCTTTTCAGGGCAATGGGTAGCTTTGGTTTTTGTTAGAGTTAGGCTTTTTATTTTGTGGGGTTGGTTGGGTGGTGGGTTTTACTGTCAGGGGGTCTTTGTATTTTTTTTTACAGGTAAAAGAGCTGTTTAACTTAGGACAATGCCCTACAAAAGGCCCTTTTAATGACTATTGGTAGTTTATTGTAGGCTATGTTTTTTTTTTTTTTTTTTTGGGTGGGCTTTTTTATTTTGATAGGGCTATTAGATTAGGTGTAATTCTTTTTTATTTTTGATCATTTTGTTTGTTATTTTTCATACTTTAGTGTTTGTTATTTTTTGTAATTTAGTCTTTTTATTTTTTGTATTTAGATTGTTTGAATTTTTAGAATAGTGTTAGGATTTTTTAATGTGTAGTTTAGTTTAATTTAATTGGTAGTTAGTTTAATTTTAGTTTAGTTTAGTTTTAATTTGACAGGTAAGTTTTAGTTTGATTTAAGCTAAGGAAATTGTAATTTTAATCTAATGTTAGGGTTATGGTTAGTGGTTACTAGTTTAATTTAGTTTATTGTGATGTGGGGGGCTTTTGGTTTAGGGGTTAATAGTTTACTTTAGTATATTTCGTTGTGGGGGGCTTGCGGTTTAGGGGTTAATAGGTTTATTATAGTTGCGGCGGTTTAGAGCTTAACTTTAGTACAGTTGGGGCAATATGGGCGGACGTCAGATTAGAGGTTAATAATATTTAAATAGTGTTTGCGATGCGAAAGGGCGGCATTAGGGGTTAATAAGTTTATTATAGTGTTGACAATCTCAGGGAGCGCCGGAATAGGGGTTAATAAAAAAATTAGTGGCAGCGATGTCGGGAGCGGCAGATTAGGGGTTAATAAATGTATTATAGTGTTTGTGATGCAGGAGGGCCTCGGTTTAGGGGTTAATAGGTAGTTTATGGGTGTTAGTGTACTTTTTAACACATTAGTTATGAGTTTTATGTTACAGCTTTGTAACGTAAAACTCATAACTACTGGCTTTAGATGGCGGTACAGATCTTGTAGTTTTAGAGTTTAACGCTTGCTTTTTAGCCTCACCTTAAAACTCGTAATACCGGCGCTATGGGAATCCCATTAAAAAACGTAATTTTTACGATTGCAGTACTGACGTTGCGTTACCAACAAGACTTGTAATGGCTGCAGTGCTGTTTTAATGCGTAAAATACCATATTTTCAGCGTTAAGAGCCGTAACACAGAACTCATAATCTAGCTGTTAGTTTTTTATTATTATTTTCTGATTGCTATTTATGTCACTTTGCCTTGGTAGCTTGCATATTATATTACTGATTACTGGTAGTATTTATTCAGAAGGCCTCAGTCATTTCTAAGGATTCGAGAGACAAAGTGTGTACTTCTTTAAATAGCAGGCCTCAATCATGTCTAGAGATTCTAGAGACTTAGGCCTTAGTATGTATTTATTTAATAGCAGGCCTCAGTCATTTCTAGAGTCTCAAACGTCAGTGTGTACTTTTAATTCTGGCTCATGTGTTATAGATGTGGAACAAGGAATAACTATCACAAGGGTCCATGAAACTCAGAGGTGTGAGCTTATGCCACAGTGCAGCCTTCAACTGCCCAGCAATGTCTAAGAAACAGGCATTTTTTATGGACATTGTCTCAGAAAATAATTTTTTTAAAGGAAAACTATTTACAGTTCCCAACTGTCCCACATTTTACAGGAAGTCCTGCTGTCTCTCAAGCAGAACTCCCTTCACCATAACAGTGACACAGGGGAACGCCGTAACACCCCTGGGCCACCCAAATCTGTCCAAGGCAAGCTCAGACTCTGGCCCAGACCCACTATTTATTCCATGATGCAGTGACTCATTGCACAGGCCACTCACACACACCTCAGAGGCCTGGATACTAGTTGGGAACAAAAATCTAAATTAAACTTTTATAGTTTAGATAGACCATGCAGTTTTAAGAGAAGCAATGCACTGCTTGGAGATAGCTGGTTATTGGTGGCTATGCACATATTCCTCTTGTCATTGGCTGTAAGATGTGTAAATAGGTACCAGTAGTGCATGCACTGATCTGGAGCTTCAGGGGTTAAACTCAGTTATATGCATGCAGTTGTGCAACATGCTGTAACCCATTAAAGCATTTTCTTTTTGTACTTTTTCCCCTTTAAACTAAAAGTGATAACTAGTAAATAATATACATTTCATTATTCTTTGATCAACCTCACAAAATGGCAGTCTATATATATAATACATCATAAAGGTGCATACAAATCATGTCTGAGTATCCCATACAATATTTTTAAGCATAAGAAAACATTGTGAATATTTTCGTCCAATGTTTCTATCATTTATCTTGGAAAGGTGATTGCTAAGGTTTTTGCAGCAGCTCATTTGCATCTATCTGTATATGGCCACAACAAAGGAACACAGAACAAACATACATAAGAGGTTTTTCAAGGAGTCTAACTGTGGGCTGAAAGAAAGATCAGCAATGTACCATTTTCCTGATAAAGTAATAATATTATATGCTTTTAAAACATTTATTTTGTATGGAGATATTTTGTTGCACAGCATTTAATTTCAGATTTACATTATGGATATATAATACTGTTCTTTTTTGTGCAGTATCAGGAAGTTATATCTGTGAAAATATTCCTTTCAAAATGGGTCCCAGCTAAGTAACTATTTTGCTTTCCTCTTATTTAAATGTGGGATTTGACCTGTCAGATGTGTGTGATAGTTTCCAAAGTGGAAGATGAGATAAGGCTCTCTCACTAAACCTTGTTCTCTTATCTTTGCTTCATTCTTAGTGTTAAGCCTTTCCTTACAGACAAACTGTATTCCATTTAAGGGAGGCGTGCTCTTGGTATTATGACATGATTACATTGTTCATTGATTTTCGCGGTCATATACTGTATATATATATATGAACAAAGAGATCAGCACTCACCAGCAAAGCAACCGCTCTGTGCACGGCCTGTAAATATCCAAAGGAAAAAGGGGCTGGGAATCAGGATCCATTGTGTATCCTCAGTTGTCCACAAGAGATTTGAATAATCACCTTTAATGTATCAAAACATATCGTTTCGGCCTCACATGGAGGCCTTGGTCCCATGTAAAAAACACACATTACAGGCACATATACATATACATAAATATATACTGTATACATATATATATATATATATACTTATATATATATACATACATATACATAAATACATATATATACATTTTTGGAACAACATACCAATATTTCACAGAAACACAGAAACTTTTTGATTCGAGCAATTGAATTCCTGTTGCAACATAATTTTTTCATGTTCAACAATGATTGTTATCTCCAGAGACGTGGAACCGCAATGGGGGCTAAATTTGCCCCCTCCTATGCCAACCTCTTTATGGGGTGGTGGGAGCGGTTCCACGTCTATGGAGATAGCAAAATCTTTTCATCTTCAATAGTGAAATACATGCGTTTCATTGATGACCTGTTGATTATTTGGTCTTCAGGTCATTCTCACGCACAGGCATTTGTAGAACATCTTAACACGAATAAGATAGGACTGAAGTTCACGTTTGAATGGAACACGAAATCCATCAACTATCTTGATGTTACATTGACATTTGATCAATGTTCTAAAAAGATAAACTCTACTCTTTTTAGAAAACCGATCTCGGGCAATACCCTGTTACACGCTCGCAGCAGTCATCCTGGGCATGTGTTTAAGGTTATTGCCAAAGGTCAATTTATGCGAGCTGGACGAAACTGTACTCGTTTTGAAGATTTTCAGGGAGAGAGTCAAAGCCTTAGTGAAAGGTTTGCAGACAGACAGTACTCTAAAAAATTGGTCAAAAGATCCTATATTGAAGTTAGCCAAATGGACAGAGAGGATTTGTTTACACACAAGACAAAGACATTGACTAACAGCACTGACATAAAGACAAAACCAACATTGGTTACTACATACTCCAATCAATATTACCAAGTGTGTAATATAATAAGAAAGAATTTGCCTATTCTAAGAGGGGACACTAGACTGCGCGGCGTCATTAAAGATGGATGTAACTTTGTTTACAAAAAGAATCTGACGCTGGGCAATCTTTTAGCCCCTAGTATACTCAAGAAGGAAAAAAGAAATCATTCTTGGCTACACTTCAATGGTACCTACAAATGTGGAAAAAGGTTGTGCAAATCTTGTGACCACATATATGTATCTAACACCTTCACTTCAGCCACAACTATGGAAGTGTACTTGATAGAATGCACCCAGTGTGTCCGCCAATATGTAGGTAGAACCACTAGGGAAGTGGGGACTAGGATAAAAGAGTACCTTTCATACGTTAATCAAGAGAGAGCGGTTTCAGCTCTATCTAAACATTTTTTGGAGGTACATCATGGAAATTTGAGCACCTTTAGGTGGCAGGCTATCGAGCAGATTGTAAATCCCCCAAGAGGTGGCAACAAATTTCACATCTTATCCAGACAGGAGATCTACTGGATCCATAAACTCGGTAGCCTGCTACCTACAGGATTTAACTCAGAGTTTGACATTATTAATTACTGGCATAGGTAGTATATTATGTAGGAAATTCTTTGTAAGTTCAAATGATGAAAGGGAGTTGAAATCTAAAATTTAAAAATGAATTATTCACTAAATAGGCTTACATCAGTAATATGACTGTAAACTATAGGATATTAATGATTTTTATTATACTGGTATCAAATATTAAAAATAACAGTCTAACATATGTTTTACATTCCATCAAGTGTCAAGCTAGAAATTATATGTGTTAAATTATAACTAATTATTA